>NC_064614.1:1233716700-1234020059 GCF_023898315.1 Schistocerca nitens | reverse complement strand
ACAGAAGTATGGAGACTGAATATGTAGTAAGGGGTTTCGGCCGAAACTAATATAGCTGCTCGTTGAATCCCCTTTCAACGATGGCCAAAGGTATTATCTTTCCGCATGCTGGAGTAAGTGGGTTTAATATCTTTGTCCTTCACAATTCCTACAAATGCAATAGTCAGGTGAACATTTTTACCTTTTGAAGAAGCTTGTAACCTCGTTAGTGACACCACAGATAAAAAGCGAGTCAGAAAGTATCACATACCCCTTGAACTTCGTGTATTCTTCAACGTGTTTTGGGTGTAGTGAACCACGACTAGAAGTCGTTGTAGGACGATTGGAAAAACGATACCCATCCTCCACCTTTGGCACAAAACAGAAGAGAAAGACCTTATATGTGCCATTGTTGCAATGTTGCAAGAAGCCAATCTGACTGAAAAAAGCGAGTTCAAAGAAAATCTCAAAAAGAAAACTAAACACCTAAAAAGGCACGTAATTTAGCGAGTCATTCCATAAACTGAAGTCAAAACTTTAAAAACAAACGTTTTCAAACACTCAGATTTAAAATTTTCACAAGGTTATTAGTTGTCATATAATAACAGACATGCAGTTCGATATTGTTTAGCGGCTTTTTTGAAACATTTGTACCGTTACACCTCTGAATCTACATCTATATGACTACTCTACAATTCTTACTTAAGTGTGTGGCACAGGGTTCATCGAAGCACCTTCAGACTATTACATTGCGGCTACACTCTTAACAGTCGGCGGGAAAAATGGACTCTCGAGTCGTTCCGAAAGGGCTTTGATGTCTCTTATTTTATCGTGATGATCATTTCCCACTATGTTGGTGGACATTGATGTGTCGGCAGCTGGGCCAACACCTTGTAGATAGAGGTGGCTTAATGCACGCTAGACTAACGCAGACGGGCGTGAAGTACTGGAACAGGATACGTAATTAATGCTATGAAGAAAAGAACGGAGTTTCTCATATACTTATCTTTAATTTCTTCTTGTACATCTCTATGGTGAACACAAGTGATACTCTAATTACAATCACTGTACGGCTAATGGCGCCTTGCTAAGTCGTAGCCATTAACTTAGCTGAAGGCTATTCTAACTGTCTCTCGGCTAATGAGAGAGAAAGGCTTCGTACGTCTAGTCGCTAGCTCTGTCGTCCGTACAACTGGGCTGAGTTCGAGTCAGTCTCTCGAGACCTGCCTTGTGGTGGCGCTAGGTTTGCGATCACACAGTGGCGACACGCGGGTCCGACATGTACTACGGGACCGCGGCCGATTTAAGCTACCACCTAGCACGTGTGGTGTCTGGCTGTGACACCACATTCCTCCCCCGCAGATCGGCGAACGGTCGTGAGATAAGGCTTCCGCCCGCCGTGGGGAGGACCCCATGTTGACGTATGCGATGAGGTGGGGAGCCTAACAACAGGCGAGGCTGTGCCACCCGCACCCGGCCATTCGGTCCGAGGGGAGCTAGGAAACACCTGAAAACCTAGTCCAGGGTGCACGTCAACATGCGGTGTATGCGCCCGTAAAGAGACAGGAGGGGCCGAAGGGTCGACCTCCATGTGGTCGGAGAATCCGACGCGCGATGACGACATCTGGTCCGGAGCGGGCAAGAGTTCCATGGCGGAGGACAGCTGGTCACGGGAAGCGATCGGCGGCGCGTGACCCAGGGAGGCGCGTGGCGGCTGCAGCGAAGCGTCCACTGCGGGCGGCGCCGGAGGCGGCTGCGGCGGCTGCGGCGGCGGCGCGACGCCATGAGGCAAAATGGAAGGCAGCGTCGGTAACACCTGGGGATGAGGCGAGCCAGTAGATGGGTCCCCAGGGCGCTGACCTGACGGCTCCGTCGCTGAGAGCAGACGGGGAGCGGCAGAACCCGGGCGACGACAGAGGCGCAGCTGATTGAGATGCCGACGCACCTCACCAGAGGCCCCCAAAACCAAATACATCGCGCGGCCGAGGCAGCGAAGAATGCGCCCTGCGAGCCAACGCCGTGAACCGCGATAGGTGCGATAGAAGACAACGTCGCCAGGAGCAAAAGCAGGAGTCTGCCGCTGCACAGGAACCTGATGCGGCGGATGCAGCAAAGACATCAAGGTTCGATGAGAACGACCATGGAGCAACTCAGCCGGCGAGCGACCATCGCGGGGCTGAGAGCGATACGAGGACAAAAAGAGCAATAACGCGTCCTCCCGAGAATGCGACTCTTTCAATTTCAACATCTGTGACTTGAAAGTCCGGACCAATCGCTCCGCGGCACTGTTTGACTGAGGCGAAAACGGCGCGGACGTCAGATGTTGAATACCATTGGCCTTGCAGAAGGACTGTAATTCGGCGGACATGAATTGTGGGCCATTGTCGGAAACAATAGTCTGCGGAAGACCTTCAATGCAAAAGATAGCAGACAAGGCTTGGATTGTGGCAGAAGACGTCGTGGAAGACATCCGGACAACAAAAGGAAAATTACTGAAAGCATCGATTACAACCAACCAACGAGCATTCCAGAATGGACCAGCAAAATCGATGTGCAAGCGTTGCCAAGGGGAAGTGGCTTTCGGCCATGCAAAGAATTTCCGCGGCGGTGCGGATTGTTGTTCGGCACACGCCACGCAAGAGGAGCACATATTCGTAATCGCAGCATCGATTCCGAACCAAGTACAGTGCTGACGAGCAAGTTGTTTCGTTCGCACTATACCCCAATGTCCTTGGTGGAGAAGCTTTAGGACAGAGGACTGTAACGAACGTGGGACCACGACTCGGGACTGATCATTAGCAGAACGCAACAACAAAACACCACGTCGTACAAAAAGTCTCTCCTTGTGAGCAAAAAATCGGCGAACCAGCGGATCCTCGATCCGTGACTTGGACAAGGGCCATTGCGTAGCAACAAAACGCAAAACGGGAGCAAGGACAGGGTCAGCAGCCGTGGCTGTAGCGACACGACGAAAATCAATCGGAAACGATGCGACCACGTCATCGGTTTCCGCATCAATGAACATGCAAGCAAGTTCGGAAGAATCGAATGCTTTATCCTCAGCAACAGGCAAACGGGACAACGCATCAGCGTTTCTGTGCTTAGCAGTGGACCGATACAAGACATCGTAGCGGTACTGCGAGAGAAAAATAGACCAGCGAATGAATTTCTGCGCCGTACGCGGAGGTACCGGCTTGTTCGGATGAAAAAGCGATGTCAAAGGTTTGTGGTCCGTGATGATGGTAAAGTGACGACCATACAAGAAATCGTGACTTAGTAACACCAAACACGAGAGCTAAAGCCTCTTTCTCTATCTGTGAATAATTTCTTTGCGCAGATGAGAGCAATTTTGACGCAAAGGCAATAGGGCGATCATGTGATCCATCTGTGTGCGCAAGCACAGCACCGATCCCGAAATCCGATGCATCTACCATCAACAAAAGGGGTTTCTGGGGATCGAACGGCGTAAGGCAAGTATTTGAAAGTAACGCCGATTTCAACTGGCGAAAGGCGCGTTCGCATTCCGTCGTCCAGACGAAAGGAACACCTTTACGGCGTAAGCGATGAAGCGGAGCTGAAAGGGAAGAAGCATTGCGCAGAAATTTATGATAATAATTGATTTTACCCAGCACACTCTGTAGTTGCTTCAAGGTCTGCGGTGAAGGCAAATCCTGTATGGCACGGAGGTGCTCTGGACTCGGATGGATGCCCTGGGCATTTATTACATGGCCCAGGTAGGGTAAATCCCGAGCAAAAAACACACATTTGTCCTTCCTCAAGCGAAGACCATTTTGTCGCAAGACCTGAAATAATGTTCTGAGATTGTGCAAGTGTTCGGCTTCTGTCTTTCCGGAGATCACAATATCGTCCAGATAGTTCGCAGCAGTAGGGACCGACGCACAAACAGTTTGTAAATATTGCTGAAACAATGCAGGTGCGGACGCACACCCGAAAGGCAGTCTTTTGAAGCGATACAAACCAAGATGTGTGTTTACCACCAAGACGCGCTGGGATTCTTCGTCCACAGGTATTTGCAAGTACGCATCGGCTAGGTCCAACTTTGAAAAATATTTTCCCGGGCACAGTTTGTCAAAAAGATCTTCCAGGCGGGGCAAAGGAAAAGTATCAGTTACTAGTTGTGGATTCACAGTTGCCTTGAAGTCCACACAAAGTCTCAATTTTCCGGAAGGTTTTGGCAAAATTACTAAGGGAGAGGCCCAGAGAGAAGCCTGCACACGTTCAATTACACCTTGAGATTCTAAATCGTTTAATGTTCTTGCGACCTCATCACGCAATGCGTGGGGAACATTGCGCGCTCTGAAAAATTTCGCTTGCGCATTCTCTTTCAGTTTCAAATGTGCTGCATAGTTCTTAGCGCAACCAAGGCCCGGTGCAAAAATGTCTGCAAATTCCTCACATAGACTAGAAACACTGGCGGAAGGCACAGTCTGAATCACTGAGAGGACCGGATTTACTATAGACAAATTAAACAACTGAAATAAATCTAAACCAAACAAGTTCACTGCAGTAGAAGAACGAAGAACGTAAAATGACACAAGTTTTGTTTGTCCCTTGTATGTTGCAAGAAGGCTGAACTGTCCTAACACTGGTATTTTCTGGCCTGAGTAACTATTGAGCTGAACATTTGCGGCACGCAACGGAGGTTTGCCCAGTTGGTTGTACGTGTCGTGATTGAGCAATGAAACTGCAGCTCCGGTATTGAGCTGGAATGGTATCACTTTGCCTGCAAAGTCTAAGTCTACAAAAAGTTTATTGTCCTGCTGACGACAAAAGCGACTGTGTTGTGCAACTGGAACAGACACTGGGACAGAATCACGTGCGACGTGACGGGACTTCCGTCGACGGCGACACACACTTTTTGTGGAATGAACACTGTCACCGGACGGGGTGGAATGAACTACATGAATATCCATGGGCGAAGGTTCACGAGCCTGAGTTTCCTTGGTTCGATTCCGGCGCGAAGCAAAGGGCCTGGAATTGGTGTGAGTGTCTGATCTGAGCTTTTTCTGGCAAACACTTTGGACATGTCCTTTCTTATGACAGTAAAAGCAAATAGCTTGGCGTGACGGGCAATTTTCACGCGAATGTCGAGTTGCACACCGCGGGCATGATTTCACTGCATTAGCTTGCTTACGCGGCGCACGTGTTTGCGAGCTAGGCTGCCGCTGCGCTGACGGGCGCGAGGGCCGCCTAGCATCCCGTGCAGCGGGCCCGGCGGGCCGGTTAATGTGACACACTGCCGGCGAAGTTGCAAATGAGGCCTGAGCAAAGCCAAGTGTGTCTTGCCTGTCCATTATGTCTATCACTTGTTGAAGGGAGGGATTAACTAGTTTCAAAATCTGTTCCCGTATGCGAACATCAGAAACGTTCTGTGCTATTGCATCACGCACCATAGTATCTGAATAAGGGAGGCCACATTCGCACTGAAATTCACAATCCCTAGTAAGTCCTTGCAATGTCGCAACCCACTCCCTATTAGTCTGACCGGCCGTACGTTTTGTACGAAAGAACGTATACCTTTTTGCAACGACATTTACTGTTCCCTTGAAATAGGCATCTAAAGCAGACAAAAGTTCTTCGTAGGACAGAGTTGCTACGTCGCGCCGGGGAAACAACTTCACTATCACTCGGTAGGTGGACACACCGACACAAGAAAGCAAAAACGGCTGCCGCTCATTACCTTGAATTCTGTAGGCTGCTAGGTGGAAGTCGAACTGACGGGACCACTCGTGCCATGACTCGTGGGTTGCGTCAAAGGGTCTGAATTGAGGTGCAACAGCATGTTGAGGCGGCGGTAGCGATGAAGCGGCGGCGGCCGCATCGGTGTGGAGCGCACGTTGACCCTGGACGAGCTGTCCAAGAGCATCCAATAACGCCTGCGTCTGCTGATTCTGCAAGCGATAAAATTCGGACAGTACATCTGGCGAAGCCATGACACAAGTAAATGTAAGCAATCAGAATGAACACTTTTCCCTCGTCGCCATGTGATGTGTCGGCAGCTGGGCCAACACCTTGTAGATAGAGGTGGCTTAATGCACGCTAGACTAACGCAGACGGGCGTGAAGTACTGGAACAGGATACGTAATTAATGCTATGAAGAAAAGAACGGAGTTTCTCATATACTTATCTTTAATTTCTTCTTGTACATCTCTATGGTGAACACAAGTGATACTCTAATTACAATCACTGTACGGCTAATGGCGCCTTGCTAGTTCGTAGCCATTAACTTAGCTGAAGGCTATTCTGTCTCTCGGCTAATGAGAGAGAAAGGCTTCGTACGTCTAGTCGCTAGCTCTGTCGTCCGTACAACTGGGCTGAGTTCGAGTCAGTCTCTCGAGACCTGCCTTGTGGTGGCGCTAGGTTTGCGATCACACAGTGGCGACACGCGGGTCCGACATGTACTACAGGACCGTGGCCGATTTAAGCTACCACCTAGCACGTGTGGTGTCTGGCTGTGACACCACATTCCTCCCCCTGCAGATCGGCGAACGGTCGTGAGATAAGGCTTCCGCCCGCCGTGGGGAGGACCCCATGTTGACGTATGCGATGAGGTGGGGAGACTAACAACAGGCGAGGCTGTGCCACCCGCACCCGGCCATTCGGTCCGAGGGGAGCTAGGAAACACCTGAAAACCTAGTCCAGGGTGCACGTCAACATGCGGTGTATGCGCCCGTAAAGAGACAGGAGGGGCCGAAGGGTCGACCTCCATGTGGTCGGAGAATCCGACGCGCGATGACGACATCTGGTCCGGAGCGGGCAAGAGTTCCATGGCGGAGGACAGCTGGTCACGGGAAGCGATCGGCGGCGCGTGACCCAGGGAGGTGCGTGGCGGCTGCAGCGAAGCGTCCACTGCGGGCGGCGCCGGAGGCGGCTGCGGCGGCTGCGGCGGCGGCGCGACGCCATGAGGCAAAATGGAAGGCAGCGTCGGTAACACCTGGGGATGAGGCGAGCCAGTAGATGGGTCCCCAGGGCGCTGACCTGACGGCTCCGTCGCTGAGAGCAGACGGGGAGCGGCAGAACCCGGGCGACGACAGAGGCGCAGCTGATTGAGATGCCGACGCACCTCACCAGAGGCCCCCAAAACCAAATACATCGCGCGGCCGAGGCAGCGAAGAATGCGCCCTGCGAGCCAACGCCGTGAACCGCGATAGGTGCGATAGAAGACAACGTCGCCAGGAGCAAAAGCAGGAGTCTGCCGCTGCACAGGAACCTGATGCGGCGGATGCAGCAAAGACATCAAGGTTCGATGAGAACGACCATGGAGCAACTCAGCCGGCGAGCGACCATCGCGGGGCTGAGAGCGATACGAGGACAAAAAGAGCAATAACGCGTCCTCCCGAGAATGCGACTCTTTCAATTTCAACATCTGTGACTTGAAAGTCCGGACCAATCGCTCCGCGGCACTGTTTGACTGAGGCGAAAACGGCGCGGACGTCAGATGTTGAATACCATTGGCCTTGCAGAAGGACTGTAATTCGGCGGACATGAATTTTGGGCCATTGTCGGAAACAATAGTCTGCGGAAGACCTTCAATGCAAAAGATAGCAGACAAGGCTTGGATTGTGGCAGAAGACGTCGTGGAAGACATCCGGACAACAAAAGGAAAATTACTGAAAGCATCGATTACAACCAACCAACGAGCATTCCAGAATGGACCAGCAAAATCGATGTGCAAGCGTTGCCAAGGGGAAGTGGCTTTCGGCCATGCAAAGAATTTCCGCGGCGGTGCGGATTGTTGTTCGGCACACGCCACGCAAGAGGAGCACATATTCGTAATCGCAGCATCGATTCCGAACCAAGTACAGTGCTGACGAGCAAGTTGTTTCGTTCGCACTATACCCCAATGTCCTTGGTGGAGAAGCTTTAAGACAGAGGACTGTAACGAACGTGGGACCACGACTCGGGACTGATCATTAGCAGAACGCAACAACAAAACACCACGTCGTACAAAAAGTCTCTCCTTGTGAGCAAAAAATCGGCGAACCAGCGGATCCTCGATCCGTGACTTGGACAAGGGCCATTGCGTAGCAACAAAACGCAAAACGGGAGCAAGGACAGGGTCAGCAGCCGTGGCTGTAGCGACACGACGAAAATCAATCGGAAACGATGCGACCACGTCATCGGTTTCCGCATCAATGAACATGCAAGCAAGTTCGGAAGAATCGAATGCTTTATCCTCAGCAACAGGCAAACGGGACAACGCATCAGCGTTTCTGTGCTTAGCAGTGGACCGATACAAGACATCGTAGCGGTACTGCGAGAGAAAAATAGACCAGCGAATGAATTTCTGCGCCGTACGCGGAGGTACCGGCTTGTTCGGATGAAAAAGCGATGTCAAAGGTTTGTGGTCCGTGATGATGGTAAAGTGACGACCATACAAGAAATCGTGACTTAGTAACACCAAACACGAGAGCTAAAGCCTCTTTCTCTATCTGTGAATAATTTCTTTGCGCAGATGAGAGCAATTTTGACGCAAAGGCAATAGGGCGATCATGTGATCCATCTGTGTGCGCAAGCACAGCACCGATCCCGAAATCCGATGCATCTACCATCAACAAAAGGGGTTTCTGGGGATCGAACGGCGTAAGGCAAGTATTTGAAAGTAACGCCGATTTCAACTGGCGAAAGGCGCGTTCGCATTCCGTCGTCCAGACGAACAGAACACCTTTACGGCATAAGCGATGAAGCGGAGCTGAAAGGGAAGAAGCATTGCGCAGAAATTTATGATAATAATTGATTTTACCCAGCACACTCTGTAGTTGCTTCAAGGTCTGCGGTGAAGGCAAATCCTGTATGGCACGGAGGTGCTCTGGACTCGGATGGATGCCCTGGGCATTTATTACATGGCCCAGGTAGGGTAAATCCCGAGCAAAAAACACACATTTGTCCTTCCTCAAGCGAAGACCATTTTGTCGCAAGACCTGAAATAATGTTCTGAGATTGTGCAAGTGTTCGGCTTCTGTCTTTCCGGAGATCACAATATCGTCCAGATAGTTCGCAGCAGTAGGGACCGACGCACAAACAGTTTGTAAATATTGCTGAAACAATGCAGGTGCGGACGCACACCCGAAAGGCAGTCTTTTGAAGCGATACAAACCAAGATGTGTGTTTACCACCAAGACGCGCTGGGATTCTTCGTCCACAGGTATTTGCAAGTACGCATCGGCTAGGTCCAACTTTGAAAAATATTTTCCCGGGCACAGTTTGTCAAAAAGATCTTCCAGGCGGGGCAAAGGAAAAGTATCAGTTACTAGTTGTGGATTCACAGTTGCCTTGAAGTCCACACAAAGTCTCAATTTTCCGGAAGGTTTTGGCAAAATTACTAAGGGAGAGGCCCAGAGAGAAGCCTGCACACGTTCAATTACACCTTGAGATTCTAAATCGTTTAATGTTCTTGCGACCTCATCACGCAATGCGTGGGGAACATTGCGCGCTCTGAAAAATTTCGCTTGCGCGTTCTCTTTCAGTTCCAAATGTGCTGCATAGTTCTTAGCGCAACCAAGGCCCGGTGCAAAAATGTCTGCAAATTCCTCACATAGACTAGAAACACTGGCGGAAGGCACAGTCTGAATCACTGAGAGGACCGGATTTACTATAGACAAATTAAACAACTGAAATAAATCTAAACCAAACAAGTTCACTGCAGTAGAAGAACGAAGAACGTAAAATGACACAAGTTTTGTTTGTCCCTTGTATGTTGCAAGAAGGCTGAACTGTCCTAACACTGGTATTTTCTGGCCTGAGTAACTATTGAGCTGAACATTTGCGGCATGCAACGGAGGTTTGCCCAGTTGGTTGTACGTGTCGTGATTGAGCAATGAAACTGCAGCTCCGGTATTGAGCTGGAATGGTATCACTTTGCCTGCAAAGTCTAAGTCTACAAAAAGTTTATTGTCCTGCTGACGACAAAAGCGACTGTGTTGTGCAACTGGAACAGACACTGGGACAGAATCACGTGCGACGTGACGGGACTTCCGTCGACGGCGACACACACTTTTTGTGGAATGAACACTGTCACCGGACGGGGTGGAATGAACTACATGAATATCCATGGGCGAAGGTTCACGAGCCTGAGTTTCCTTGGTTCGATTCCGGCGCGAAGCAAAGGGCCTGGAATTGGTGTGAGTGTCTGATCTGAGCTTTTTCTGGCAAACACTTTGGACATGTCCTTTCTTATGACAGTAAAAGCAAATAGCTTGGCGTGACGGGCAATTTTCACGCGAATGTCGAGTTGCACACCGCGGGCATGATTTCACTGCATTAGCTTGCTTACGCGGCGCACGTGTTTGCGAGCTAGGCTGCCGCTGCGCTGACGGGCGCGAGGGCCGCCTAGCGTCCCGTGCAGCGGGCCCGGCGGGCCGGTTAATGTGACACACTGCCGGCGAAGTTGCAAATGAGGCCTGAGCAAAGCCAAGTGTGTCTTGCCTGTCCATTATGTCTATCACTTGTTGAAGGGAGGGATTAACTAGTTTCAAAATCTGTTCCCGTATGCGAACATCAGAAACGTTCTGTGCTATTGCATCACGCACCATAGTATCTGAATAAGGGAGGCCACATTCGCACTGAAATTCACAATCCCTAGTAAGTCCTTGCAATGTCGCAACCCACTCCCTATTAGTCTGACCGGCCGTACGTTTTGTACGAAAGAACGTATACCTTTTTGCAACGACATTTACTGTTCCCTTGAAATAGGCATCTAAAGCAGACAAAAGTTCTTCGTAGGACAGAGTTGCTACGTCGCGCCGGGGAAACAACTTCACTATCACTCGGTAGGTGGACACACCGACACAAGAAAGCAAAAACGGCTGCCGCTCATTACCTTGAATTCTGTAGGCTGCTAGGTGGAAGTCGAACTGACGGGACCACTCGTGCCATGACTCGTGGGTTGCGTCAAAGGGTCTGAATTGAGGTGCAACAGCATGTTGAGGCGGCGGTAGCGATGAAGCGGCGGCGGCCGCATCGGTGTGGAGCGCACGTTGACCCTGGACGAGCTGTCCAAGAGCATCCAATAACGCCTGCGTCTGCTGATTCTGCAAGCGATAAAATTCGGACAGTACATCTGGCGAAGCCATGACACAAGTAAATGTAAGCAATCAGAATGAACACTTTTCCCTCGTCGCCATGTGATGTGTCGGCAGCTGGGCCAACACCTTGTAGATAGAGGTGGCTTAATGCACGCTAGACTAACGCAGACGGGCGTGAAGTACTGGAACAGGATACGTAATTAATGCTATGAAGAAAAGAACGGAGTTTCTCATATACTTATCTTTAATTTCTTCTTGTACATCTCTATGGTGAACACAAGTGATACTCTAATTACAATCACTGTACGGCTAATGGCGCCTTGCTAGTTCGTAGCCATTAACTTAGCTGAAGGCTATTCTGTCTCTCGGCTAATGAGAGAGAAAGGCTTCGTACGTCTAGTCGCTAGCTCTGTCGTCCGTACAACTGGGCTGAGTTCGAGTCAGTCTCTCGAGACCTGCCTTGTGGTGGCGCTAGGTTTGCGATCACACAGTGGCGACACGCGGGTCCGACATGTACTACGGGACCGCGGCCGATTTAAGCTACCACCTAGCACGTGTGGTGTCTGGCTGTGACACCACAGACATCAACAGAATATTTCCTTGTTCATAGGAGAACTGGGTGATGGCAGCTTCGTGAAAGGTCTCGGCGCAACGTAAAACGCCTTTGTTTTAATGATTGCCGTTCCGGATCGCTTATCATATCCGTGCACTCTCTCCCCTATTTCGAGATGATACGAAACAAGCTGCCCTTCTTTGGATTTTTTCGATGTACCCCGTCAATCATGTCTGCCAATAGACCCAAACCGTACAACATTACTCTGATAGAGGACGGACAAGCATAGTGTAAGCGGTCTCTTTATCAGAGCTGGTGCATCTTCTAGTTGTTCTGTCAATAAAACGTAGTCTTTGTTTGGCCTTCCGCACAATACTATCTGTGCGAGCGTTCCATTTTAAGTTGTTCGTAATTGCAGTTACTAGATGTTTAGCGGACGTGACTGTCTTTATATGAGTGTATGTGTGTCACTGTGAAACGGAAATTTAACAGATTTCCTTTAGTACTCATGTGGATAAAGTCATCCTATTCATTATTTAGAGTTAATTGCCAATTTTCGCACCAGCTTGTAACTGGTTTTGATCTTCTGATGACTTTATGATCCGGTACGTGACAGCATCATCTGAAAACAATCAAAGACGGCTGTTCAGATTGTCTTCCAAATCGTGCATATAGATTAGAAGCAGCAGAAGTCTCATAACAATTCATCGCAGAACACCAGATATCATTTCTGTTTTACTCAATGACTTTCGTTCGGTTACTAAACTTAAGAGCCAAAGAAACTGGTACACCTGCCTAACATCGTGCAACACGACGTCGAATGGACTCGACTAATGTCTCAAATAATGCTGGAGGGAACTGACACCATGAATCCTGCAGGGCTGTCCACAAATCCGTAAGAGTACGAGGGGGGTGGAGATCCCTTCTGAACAGCACGTTGCAAGGAATCCCAGATATGCTCAATAATATTCATGTCTGGGGAGTTTGGTGGGCAGAGGAAGTGTTTTGATTCTGAAGAGTGTTGCTGGAGCCACTCTGTAGTAATTCTGTGTCGCATTGTCCTTCTGAAAATGCTCAAATCCGTCGGAACGCACAATTGACATGAATGGATGCAGATGATCATACAGGATGCTTCCGTACGTGTTGCCTGTCATAGTCGTATCTAGACGTATCCGGGATCCCATATCACTCCAGCTACACTGGCCCCACACCATTACAGAGCCACCACCAGCTTCAACAATCACCTGCTGACATGCAGGATCCATGGATTCATGAGGATGTCCCATACCCGTACACGTCCATCCGCTAGGTACAATTTGAAACGAGACTCGTCCGACCAGGCAACATGCTTCCAGTCCTCAACAGTCCAATACCGGTGTTGACGGGCCCAGACGAGGCGTAAAGCTTTGTGTCGTGCAGACATCAAGGGTACACCAGCGGGTCTTCGGCTCCGAAAGCCCACATCGAAGATGTTTCGTTGGATGGTTCGCACGCTCACACTTGTTGATGGCCCAGCACTGAAATCTGCAGCATTTTGCGGAAGCGTTGCACTTCTGTCACGTTGAGTTGTCTCTTCAGTTTTCATTGGTCCCGTTCTTGCAAGATCTTCTTCCGGCCGCTGCGGTGTCGGAGATTTGATGTATTACCAGATTCCTGATATGCACAGTAAAAAAACAAAAAGAAATGTAAACTCCGTCCGAACAGGCCATGAAGGCGCAACTGTACCGACCAGCCGCCTTGTCATCCTCAGTCCACAATCGTCACTGGATGCGGATATGGAGGGGCATGTGGTCAGCACACCGCTCTCCCGGCCGCATGTCAGTTTACGAGACCGGAGCCGCTACTTCACAATCAATTTGCCTCACAAGGGCTGAGTGCATACTCGTGAAACGGTCGTACGGGAAAATCCTCACATCATCGCTACCTCGGAGATGCCGTGTTCCATCGCTCGTGCACCGACTATAACACCGCGCTCAAACACACCTGATAACCTGCCAATGTAGCAACAGTAACCGATCTAACAACTGCGTCAGGCATTGTTGTCTTATATGGGCGATGCCGACCGCAGCGCCGTAATCTGCCTGTTTACATATCTCTGTATTTGAACACGCATGCCTATACCAGTTTCTTTGGCACTTCAGAGCAGGTACTGTGACTTTTCTCGCAAGAGATGACGTCGCACAACTGAGACGATACTCCACAGGCACGCAATTTTACTGGAAGTCTCTTGTGAGGAACGGTGTCAAAAGCCTTTTGCAAATCTTGAAATATCTTTTCATTTTGAGATCTCCTATGGATAGCTCTCATTACTCCGTGTGAACAAACAACTAGTAGTTTTTCACAAGAACGATATTTTCTGAATGCGTACTGACTATGCGTCAATTGACCGTATCCCTGGAGGTAATTCATAACGTTCTAACAAAGTATATGTTCCAAAATTCTACTGCAAATCGACATTAGTGATATGGGTCTGAAATTCATCGGATTTCCTTTCTTGAGTATTGGTGTTACCTAAGCAACCTTCCAGTCTTTAGGTACGGATCTTTCGTCGATTGAGCGGTATGGAGCTTTTGTATCAGCGCACTATGAGAGGAACGTAATCGATATGCTACCTGTTTCAATACACTTGCCTTTATTAAATGACTATCGAATATGGCCAAAATTCGCAATTTCTTAATATATATGGGAAATGGAAGTATGTCTACTGCCGCTCTCTCCTTTCTCTCTTCCTCTACTCATCTCCTCTGTCCTCCCGCCTCTCCCCCCCCCCTCTCCATCTCCTCCTTCTCCTCTCTGTCCATATATTCCTTTCCTGTTTCTATGTCCGTTTCGTACCTCCCCCTCCGTCCTTTGCTTTTCCTCTTGTCTCTGTCTTTGACCCTTCTCTACTGTTGCCAGATTCCTTAGTAGTATTCTAATCACAAACCGATAAGCAAAAAATACAACTTTCTTATCTTCTGTGGAAACCAACTGCGAGAGTGAAAACAAAACAGTGCATCCTTGTGTATACGATGTTTGCGTAAAATATATTTAATGGGAAATTACATGTACGGGAGAAACAATTTTGTGTAATGATTTAAAAATGCCCTGATGTCCCAGTTATAACTGGCTACAAGGAAGGAAACAAAACGGATCATTTTCGCAACAGAGAACAGCATAGCGTTTTCTTCATTACAGTCGGTTTTGACAGAAAACCTTTACGTTTTTGTTTAAAAAATATATAGCCTATGTCCAGCTGTAAGTTTATTAGAGGACCACCTAAAAATTTGAAATAAATCAATCAAGAACTTGTCGACATTTTGGTAGCCAGAAAAATATGCTCGTACAGCCTCTGTCCGTCCGAATGTTCATCAGAGTACTGGGTGAAAATATGAAGTAAATCGGTCGAGCAGATTACAAGATTTTTGGTAATAGTATAAAACGAGGATTTGTCTTTATATAGGAGCACACATTTAAGCTGCTTCGCTAACGGGTGTCCGGGAAGTACAAAAGGACGAATTTTAATTTTGCGCCATATTGTTGTATTACGGTTGCAGCGTTGTTTTTCATGTTTGTTAATTGCCATCCTTCCCATTACTAGCCTCATAGCTTTTGTGTGGTCAGCATTTTTGCTTGATGTTTAGTTTCGTCATGGAGCAGATGACAACTCAGCAATGTATCAAAGTCACAAAAAGTTATTACAAAAGAGTGAAGGTCTCGCGGCAACCGTTCGTGAGTGTATGTGACACTTGTGCGTAATGCTGCTCCAACGGGATCATCAATTAGGAAGTTCATCCGTAGGTTTGAGACCCCGGGTTCTGTTTCATATGTTAAGAAAACAGGACGACAACATTCTGTTCGGACGGAAGAAAACATTACAGTCGGGCGTGACAGTGTGACCGTAAGCCCCAGAAAATCGGTTCGTCGACAAACTCAACAACTGAAGTTATCACCAAGTTCACTCCATGAAATCCTTTCAAAAGATCTAAGTATGCAAGCGTACGGGCATCAACTTACGCACGAGTTGAAGTCTACAGATCATGGAAAGAGACATCGATTTGCTCAATGGGTCTTGATTCGAGAAGCGGAGAGCGAGAATCTCACAAAACGGACAATTTTCTCAGAGGAGGCGCACTTCCACCTCAGTGGGTACGTCAATAAGCAGAACTGCAGAATTTGGGGTAGCTGTGGAACACGAGCTGCATCCAAAACGCGCGACAGTGTCGTGTGGGTTCTGGGCAGGAGGAGCGAGCGGCCCGCACTTTTTTGAAAATGATGACAGAGATGCCGTCACTGTGATCGGCGACCGTTATCGAAACATGCTCTCTGATTAGATTTTCCCTCTAATTGATGAAAACGACGATTTCTGGTTTCAACAAGATGGTTCGATATGTGAGACATACCGTGAAACGATTGCTCTGCTGAATAGAAAGTTTCCTCAAAAAATTATCAAAAATAGTTCAAATGGCTCTGAGCACTATGGGACTTAACATCTGATGTCATCAATCCCCTAGAATTTAGAATTACTTAAACCTGACTAACCTAAAGACATATCCATGCCCGAGGCAGGATTCGAACCTGCGGCCGGCCGGTGTGGCCGAGTGGTTCTAGGTGCTACGCTACGGTAGCAGGTTCGAATCCTGCCTCGGGAATGCATGTGTGTGATGTCTTTGGGTTAGTTAAGTTTAAGTAGTTCTAAGTTCTAGGGGACTGATGACCTCAGATGTTAAGTCCCATAGTGCTCAAAATGGTTCAAATGGCTCTGAGCACTATGGGACTTAACATCTGAGGTTATCAGTCCCCTAGAACTTAGAACCACTTAAACCTAACTAACCTAAGGACATCACACACATCCATGCCCAAGGCAGGATTCGAACCTGCGACCGTAGCGGTCGCGTGGTTCCAGACTGAAGCGCCTAGAACCGCTCGGCCACACCGGCCAACCCACAGTGCTCAGAGCCATTTGAACCATTCGAACCTGCGATCGTAGCAGCCGCGAGGTCGTGGATTGAAACGCCTAGAACCGCTCGACCACAGTGGTCGGCAAAAAATTATCGCTTTGGGTGGCAACCGGGAATGGCCAGTCAGATCATGCGATCTTACGGCTTGGGCCTTTTTATTTTAGCGATTTGTGAAATCAGAGGTGTACGTGGACAAACCACAAACAATATACCAATTGAAGGACGAAATTAAAAAGTTTATTAATGGCCTCGCACCAGGTGCTTGTGAATGAGGCATCGAGAACTTCAGTGACCGACTTACTTGTTGCCGCGTGGCCTTGGATGGCCATACGGAGGACGTAAGTTTTCATACATTAATGGGAGAAGTTAGTCAATGTGTCTGTACAAAAAAAATACATTTTCGATAAATTTTGTATGTTCTATAGCACTTTAATATTTGTCCCTACTTTTCGGACAGGCGCTACTCCTAAGTTACTCATGCAACAGTTGTAGAAAATTTACATTGTCTTCATCGGTGAAGAAGTTTCGTAAAACTATGTTTAATAACTCCGCTTTAGCGGCGCTCACATCGGTAGTGTAACCGTTGGTATCGCGTAATGAAAGTATTTATTGTGTCATCTACATCTACATCCACATTTATACTCTGCAAGCCACCCAACGGTGTGTGGCGGAGGGCACTTTACGTGCCACTGTCATTACCTCCCTTTCCTGTTCCAGTCGCGTATGGTTCGCGGGAAGAACGACTGCCGGAAAGCCTCCGTGCGCGCTCGAATCTCTGACTTCACATTCGTGACCTCCTCGGGAGGTATAAGTAGGGGGAAGCAATATATTCGAACCTCATCCAGAAACGCACCCTCTCCAAACCTGGACAGCAAGCTACACAGCGATGCAGAGCGCCTCTCTTGCAGAGTCTGCCACTTGAGTTTGCTAAACATCTCCGTAACGCTATCACGCTTACCAAATAACCCAGTGACGAAACGCGCCGCTCTTCTTTGGATCTTCTCTATCTCCTCTGTCAACCCGACCTGGTATGGATCCCACACTGTTGAGCAATACTCAAGTATAGGTCGAACGACTGTTTTGTAAGCCACCTCCTCTGTTGATGGACTACATTTTCTAAGGACTCTCCCAATGAATCTCAACCTGGCACACGCCTTACCAACAATTAATTTTATATGATCATTCCACTTCAAATCGTTCCGTACGCATTGTTGTTGTTGTGGTCTTCAGTCCTGAGACTGGTTTGATGCAGCTCTCCATGCTACTCTATCCTGTGCAAGCTTTTTCATCTCCCAGTACTTACTGCAACCTACATCCTTCTGAATCTGCTTAGTGTATTCATCTCTTCCTCTCCCTCTACGATTTTTACCCTCCACGCTGCCCTCCAATGCTAAATTTGTGATCCCTTGGTGCCTCAGAAATTGTCCTAAAAAGCGGTCCCTTCTTCTTGTCAAGTTGTGCCACAAACTCCTCTTCTCCTCAATTCTGTTCAATACCTCCTCATTAGTTATGTGATCTACCCATCTAATCTTCAGCATTCTTCTGTAGCACCACATTTCGAAAGCTTCTATTCTCTTCTTGTCTAAACTATTTATCGTCCACGTTTCTCTTCCATACAAGGCTACACTCCATACAAATTCTTTCAGAAACGGCTTCCTGACACTTAAATCTATACTCGATGTTAACAAATTTCTCTTCTTCAGAAACGCTTTCCTTGCCATTGCCAGTATACATTTTATATCCTCTCTACTTCGACCATCATCAGTTATTTTACTCCCAAATAGCAAACCTCCTTTACTACTTACCTTACCTTTACTACTTACCCTCAGCATCACCCGACTGAATTCGTCGACATTCCATTATCCTCGTTTTGCTTTTGTTGATGTTCATCTTATACCCTCCTTTCAAGACACTATCCATTCCGTTCAACTGCTCTTCCAAGTCCTTTGCTGTCTCTGACAGAATTACAATGTCATCGGCCAACCTCAAAGTGTTTATTACTTCTCCATGGATCTTAATACCTACTCCGAATTTTTCTTTTGTTTCCTTCACTGCTTGCTCAATATACAGATTGAATAACATCGGAGAGAGGCTACAATCCTGTCTCACTCCCTTCCCAACGACTGCTTCCCTTTCATGCCCCTCAACTCTTATAACTGCCATCTGGTTTTCAGTAGAAATTGTAAGTAGCCTTTCGCTCCCTGTATTTTACCCCTGCTACCTTCAGAATTTGAGAGTATTCCAGTCAACATTGTCAAAAGCTTTCTCTAAGTCTACAAATGCTAGAAACGTAGGTTTTCCTTTCCTTAATCTAGTTTCTAAGATAAGTCGTAGGGTCAGTATTGCCGCACGTGTTTCTATATTTCTACGGAATCCAAACTGATCTTCCCCGATGTCGGCTTCTACCAGTTTTTCCATTCGTCTGTAAAGAATTCGCGTTACTATTTTGCATCCGTGACTTATTAAACTGATTGTTCGGTAATTTTCACATCTGTCAACACCTGGTTTCTTTGGGATTGGTATTATTACATTCTTCTTGAAGTCTGAGGGTATTTTGCCTGTCTCATACATCTTGGTCACCAGATTGTAGAGTTTTGTCAGGACTGGCTCTCCCAAGGCCGTCAGTAGTTCTAATGGAATGTTGTCTACTCTCGGGGCCTTGATCGACTTAGGTCTTCCAGTGCTTTGTCAAACTCTTCACGCAGTATCGTATCTCCCATTTCATCTTCGTCTACCTCCTCTTCCATTTCCATAATATTGTCCTCAAGAACATCACCACTGTATAGACCCTCTATATACTCCTTCCACCTTTCTGCTTTCCCTTCTTTGCTTATAACTGGGTTTCCATCTGAGCTCTTGATATTCATACAAGTGGTTCTCTTTTCTCCAAAGGTCTCTCTAATTTTCCTGTAGGCAGTATCTATCTTACCCCTAGTGAGATAAGCCTCTACATCCTTACATTTATCCTCTAGCCATCCCTCCTTAGCCATTTTGCACTTCCTGTCGATCTCATTTTTGAGACGTTTATATTCGTTTTTGCCTGCTTCATTTACTTCATTTTTATATTTTCTCCTTTCATCAATTAAATTCAATATTTCTTCTGTTACCCAAGGATTTCTACTATCCCTCGTCTTTTTACCTATTTGATCCTCTGCTGCCTTCACTACTTCATCCCTCAGAGATACCCATTCTTCTTCTACTGTATTTCTTTCCCCCATTTGTGACAATTGTTCCGTTATGCTGTCCCTGAAACTCTGAACAATCTCTGGTTTAGTCAGTTTATCCAGGTCCCACCTCCTTAAATTCCTACCTTTTTGCAGTTTCTTCAGTTTTCATCTACAGTTCATAACCAATAGATTGTGGTCAGAGTCCACATCTGCCCCTAGGATTGTCTTACAATTTAATACCTGGTTACTAAATCTCTGTCTTACCATTATATAATCTATCTGATACCTTCTGGTATCTCCAGGATTCTTCCATGTTTACAGCCTTCTTTTATGATTCTCGAACCAAGTGTTAGCTATGATTAAGTTATGCTCTGTGCAAAATTCTACCAGACGGCTTCCTCTTTCATTTCTTTCCCCCAATCCATATTCACCTACTATGTTCCTGATTAAACTGAAAGAACCAAAGGTTGTACAGAGTTTAAGGGAGAGCATAAGGGAACAATTGACAGGAATGGGGGAAAGAAATACAGTAGAAGAAGAATGGGTAGCTTTGAGGGATGAAGTAGTGAAGGCAGCAGAGGATCAAGTAGGTAAAAAGACTAGGGCTAGTAGAAATCCTTGGGTAACAGAAGAAGTATTGAATTTAATTGATGAAAGGAGAAAATATAAAAATGCAGTAAATGAAGCTGGCAAAAAGGATTACAAACGTCTCAAAAATGGGATCGACAGGAAGTGCAAAATGGCTAAGCAGGGATGGCTAGAGGACAAATGTAAGGATGTAGAGGCTTGTCTCACTAGGGGTAAGATAGATACTGCCTACAGGAAAATTAAAGAGACCTTTGAAGAGAAGAGAACCACTTGTATGAATATCACGAGCTCAGATGGCAACCCAGTTCTAAGCAAAGAATGGAAGGCAGAAAGGTGGAAAGAGTATATAGAGGGTCTATACAAGGGCGATGTACTTGAGGACAATATTATGGAAATGGAAGAGGATATAGATGAAGTGGGAGATACGATACTGCGTGAAGAGTTTGACAGAGCACTGAAAGACCTGAGTCGAAACAAGGCCCCCGGAGTAGACAACATTCCATTAGAACTACTGACGGCCTTGGGAGAGCCAGTCCTGACAAAACCCTACCATCTGGTGAGCAAGATGTATGAAACAGGCGAAATACCCTCAGTCTTCAAGAAGAATATAATAATTCCAATCCCAAAGAAAGAAGGTGTTGACAGATGTGAGAATTACCGAACAATCAGTTTAATAAGCCACAGCTGCAAAATACTAACACGAATTCTTTACAGACGAATGGAAAAACTAGTAGAAGCCGACCTCGGGGAAGATCAGTTTGGACTCCGTAGAAATACTGGAACACATGAGGCAATACTGACCTTACGACTTATCTTAAAAGAAAGATTAAGGAAAGGCAAACCTACGTTTCTAGCATTTGTAGACTTAGAGAAATCTTTTGACAATGTTGACTGGAATACTCTCTTTCAAATTCTGAAGGGGGCAGGGGTAAAATACAGGGAGCGAAAGGCTATTTACAATTTGTACAGAAACCAGATGGCAGTTATAAGAGTCGAGTGGCATGAAAGGGAAGCAGTGGTTGGGAAAGAAGTGAGACAGGGTTGTAGCCTCTCCCCGATGTTATTCAATCTGTATATTGAGCAAGCAGTAAAGGAAACAAAAGAAAATTTCGGAGTAGGTATTAAAATTCATGGAGAAGAAGTAAAAACTTTGAGGTTCGCCGATGACATTGTAATCCTGTCAGAGACAGCAAAGGACTTGGAAGAGCAGTTGAACGGAATGGATGGTGTCTTGAAAGGAGGATATAAGATGAACATCAACATGAGCAAAACGAGGATAATGGAATGTAGTCGAATTAATTCGGGTGATGTTGAGGGTATTAGATTAGGACATGAGACACTTAAAGTAGTAAAGGAGTTTTGCTATTTGGGGAGCAAAATAACTGATGATGGTCGAAGTAGAGAGGATATAAAATGTAGACTGGCAATGGCAAGGAAAGCGTTTCTGAAGAAGAGAAATTTGTTAACATCGAGTATAGATTTAAGTGTCAGGAAGTCATTTCTGAAAGTATTTGTATGGAGTGTAGCCATGTATGGAAGTGAAACATGGACGGTAAATAGTTTGGACAAGAAGAGAATAGAAGCTTTCGAAATGTGGTGCTACAGAAGAATGCTGAAGATTAGATGGGTAGATCACATAATTAATGAGGAGGTACTGAATAGGATTGGGGAGAAGAGGAGTTTGTGCCAGAACTTGACCAGAAGAAGGGATCGGTTGGTAGGACATGTTCTGAGGCATCAAGGGATCACCAATTTAGTATTGGAGGGCTGCGTGGAGGGTAAAAATCGTAGGGGGAGACCAAGAGATGAATACACTAAGCAGATTCAGAAGGATGTAGGTTGCAGTAAGTACTGGGAGATGAAGACCAGTCTCAGGATTGAAGACCACAACAACAACAACATGTTGCCTTCTCTCCCTTTCCCCACTCTCGAATTCCAGTCACCCATGACTATTAAATTTTCGTCTCCATTCACTACCTGAATAATTTATTTTATCTCATCATACATTTCATCAATTTCTTCATCATCTGCAGAGCTAGTTTGCATATAAACTTGTACTACTGTAGTGGGTGTGGGCTTCGTGTCTATCTTGGCCACAAAAATGCGTTCACTATGCTGTTTGTAGTAGCTTACCCGCACTCCTATTTTTTTATTCATTATTAAACCTACTCCTGCATTACCCCTATTTGATTTTGTATTTATAACCCTGTATTCACCTGACCATAAGTCTTGTTCCTCCTGCCACCGAACTTCACTAATTCCCACTATATCTAACTTTTACCTATCCATTTCCCTTTTTAAGTTTTCTAACCTACCTGTCCGATTAAGGGATCTGACATTCCACGCTCCGATCCGCATAATGCCAGTTTTCTTTCTCCTGATAATGACGTCCTCTTGAGTAGTCCCCGCCCGGAGATCCGAATGGGGGACTATTTTACCTCCGGAATATTTTACCTAAGAGAACGCCATCATCATTTAACCATACAGTAAAGCTGCATGCCCTCGGGAAAAATTACGGCTGTAGTTTCCCCTTGCTTTCAGCCGTTCGCAGTACCAGCACAGCAAGGCCGTTTTGGTTAATGTTACAAGGCCAGATCAGTCAATCTTCCAGACTGTTGCCCTGCAACTACTGAAAAGGCTGCTGCCCCTCTTCAGGAACCACACGTTTGTCTGGCCTCTCAACAGATACCCCTCCGTTGTGGTTGCACCTCCGGAACGGCCATCTGTATCGCTGAGGCACGCAAGCCTCCCCACCAACGGCAAGGTCCATGGTTAATACTCCCAGATATTTTACAAAGGTAATTGCTACCAGTGATTGTTCCGCTATCATATAATGATACAATAAAGGATCCTTCTTTCTATGTATTCGCAATACATTACATTTGTCTATGTTGTCAGTTGCCACTCCCTGCACCAAGTGCCTATCTGTTCTAGATCTTCCTGCATTTCGCTGCAACTTTTTAATGCTGCAACTTTTCTGTATACTACAGCATCATCCGCGGAATGGCGCATGGAACTTCCGACACTATCTACTACGTCATTTATATACATTGTGAAAAGCAATGGTCCCATAACACTCCCCTGTGGCACGCCAGAGGTTACTTTAACGTCTGTAGACGTCTCTCCATTGAGAACAACGTGATCTGTTTGCTAAAAACTCTTCAATCCAGCCACACAGATGGTCTGATATTCCGTAGGCTCTTACTTTGTTTATCAGGCGACAGTGCGGAACTGTATCGAACGCCTTCCGGAAGTCAAGAAAAATGACTCTACCTGGGAGCCTGTATCTAATATTTTCTGGGTCTCATGAACAAACAAAGCGAGTTGGGTCTCACACGATCACTGTTCCAGGAATCCATGTTGATCCCTACAGAGTAGATTCTGGGATTCCAGAAATGACATGATACGTGAGCAAAAAACATGTTCTAAAATTCTATAACATGCCGTTGGCGTAATCAGCTGAAATGCTTTCAAAATCTTGTGCTAAGTAATTCTCTTTGTTCGCTCAGCATATTGATCGGCTCCCTTTTAGCATGGGTGCACATATCCATTGCGTCGAGTCCATCCTTGCCACCAAAACCCTACAGATGGAAGCAGGAAAAGAAGAGCTATGACAGCCAGGCTGATAAATTGATATTTTTTTTTACAGGAGTTGTCGTTTCATCCGCGTTGATCCGCCACACAGTAACCGGTTGTATTGCCTGTGCTGCGGAGCCAGTGCGACCTCGCAGCATTCAGAAACTGCAGTGCTGAACACGAGAGGCACTTCATTCAGCAGCAGCAGCGGCTGCTGTTACGACACGCCGGCTGCATTGAGGCAGTCTCGCGTCCCTTTTACTTGTTGTGCGTGACCTCGGCAATTAATTAGCGCCGCTCTCCGGCGCTATGAATGGGAGCTCGTTTGTTTCAAAGCGGCAGCTCTTCCAGGGGGCGTGTGAAGTGGCCGGGAAGAGCCGCGGGTGCGTGCGTGACTCGTATCGCGGGGCCGGACCCTCGCGGAGGAAAGCAAACAGCCAGAGGGAGGCGGGGAGGAGCCAGAGGCAGCCGTCTCGCGTAGCGCGCCAGCCGGCTACCAAATAAGCCAACCGGGTCACGGCTGCTGGCTGCTCAGTATACACACAGGCTGCAGGCGACGGCGCCGGCACCCGGCTGTACAGCTCCGTAAGGAGAGAGTGTGGCCAGCACGTCGGCGATCGCCCTTTCGGTCCATCGTGCTGTTCTTGAGATATTGTTCATTAGAACTGGCATTAACTCGTCCCGTCACTAATAATGTACACTAGTGGCCATTAAAATTGCTACATCAAGAAGAAGTAAAACGGGTATTCACTGGACAGATATATTATACAGAAATGACATGTGATTACATTTTCACGCAATTTAGGTACATAGAGCCTGAGAAATCAGTACGCACTATAAAGGCACATTTGCATGCCGTGCGTGAGTTTCCTCGGAAACGCGAAATCTTAATTAAATAATTAATCTCTGACAAATAATAAAGCCTATGGCACAGAACTGCAGCGCTATGTCGCTGATAAAACAAAATACAATTAAGACACATGTTTGATTAAGAAGGGGGTCATGTACAACAACTGGTGCGGGAAGCACGTATATTTTATTAACTGGCACACCGCCATATTTGAAGTTATATAAGTACACTGCGAGTTGCAATCTTACTAGGCACTCGATTCTGTAAAGAATTTATATTTATGAAAACAGTCACCTCTGTACGACGTACTGACATGGCTGGCAAATTATTCTAATATTGAGATTTAGGTTTTGAGTCCGCACCTACCGCAGCAGTCTTTGGAAACGATTTAAATACGAAGTCCCATTATTTGAATCACATTTCACGGTCAACTACGAATAACATTGCATTTACGAAAAAGCCATTGTCAAGCGTCTGATACCAAATAATTAAACGTCCACGTTCCAGATAAGCAAATATTAATTACATCCAATCACTATCATACATATACAATAATTAATATTTTATTTATTTTATATTGGCGACTGCGTGTCGGGCTTGTTATTTTGTCATTTGTTACATTGTTCTCTTTGTTTCATGTGAAAAATCAACTTTCTGGACCTGGACGTGAATGTACGAGAAATAACAAAAATCTGAAGATATTTTCCAATTCTAAAATTTTGCGGGAAGACGCAACGAAGCTTCCAGCAAAATAAGGTGAGACGCATCATCTTTGCATTGGCAGGCTTGACCAGACGCATAATTCAGTGTATTAGCTCTTCAGTAGATTCTGTAGTATTTCTTTCGCGCGTAGCAGTTTCCAGTGATAAATTTCATTCTCAGTGCTTTTCCTTAAACAATAACTTCTGCAACAATACCAATACACGAGTGTACAATATGGCCGACTTCTGTACGATACGTTGTAACATGGCCAGCAGCCATTAAGAATAATCCGATATTCAGTTTACATTTTTAAATTAACAAACAGCCATTGTTGCTACGAGCGATTCATTTTCAACTGCATTTTATTTTAAAACCGGTGTCTAACTTTATTTTCTTCAAGCATACCATACTTGTGGCATGGTCATAACTAGAAAACAATATGCAAAGATGGAACAGCAAAGACATACTATTCAGACGCAATCCGACTCGGACGAGAGACAAATGTTAGAAAATGACTTTACGACAGCAACCGGTAGTGACGATTCATCAAATATTGACGCAAGTGTTAACGGAAATTTTGACAATCGGCCGTCCACCACAAAAATTTCAAAGTCTCAGTCAGAGCCCATGTTAATACATGACGTCACGTCTAATGACGCGGCGAGGGCAGAGACCTTGCAAAGAGTAAACATTGCCAACATGTTACAAATGCTAATGAAACAAAACGCAGAAAATATGGCAACCTTAAGGATGCAGAACGCGGAAAACCTGACAACCTTAAAGACACAAAATGAACAGTTAAAGACACAAAATGACGAAATTAAATCTGACCTCATAGCAATCAAGGCATGTAATGACACTTTATGTAAACGTGTGGAACTTATAGACGCCACACTGACCAAACAGATGACTGAACTCAGTATGAAATTTTCCAAGCTTAATACGAGACAAGAAAAGACTACAAATGACGTGGCACTTTTACAGGCACAAGTAAAAAACCTTAATGTCACGTGTGAAGCTCTTACTGAACAAATTCAAACATATCCTTCAGTACATGACAACCTTGAAAAACGAATTACTGACGTGCAGAATAAATTTGGCGATGTTGAACAACAACTGACTGACAGATTACAATCTGATGCCACAGCTCATTTTCTAAATATTAATAAAGAATTTCATGATTGGGTAGAGAGCAAAGACAAACATTTTGATAGATGCATACGTGAAAATTTACCAACAATTGTGCACGACTCCGTAGCGGAATACATCACTAATAACAAACAGCTGATTAGTGACGCAGTACAATCCGTCACTGCACCCATGAGACAATTCACCGATCAACCACAGTCTGAATGTAACGAAAATATCAGTCAAAATGTACAGTTCAGAAACCAATATACATTCGAGTATGACGCACACATACCGCACACGACAAACACACAAGAACAAAACACACCACGACTACAACACATACCACGACGTGCAAACACAAACACAAGCTATTATCATGGTAAACCACAGCAACATTATCGTAATTACTCGCCATCTGAACATTACAGTAATTACAGTGGATCAAATCCATATCATAATGCAAAGGAAGAAGAAAGCTTAATAAAACACAGGCAATTTCAGACTTTTATCCCAGAAAAACTAACCATTCATCCGGTGATTTTTCTTAAATCTTTTAGTAACGCATTTCCACGCACTTGGAGTGACCGGAAAAAGATTTCATATATTGTCGGTTACATCCAAGGCGATGCAGCTGTCTGGGCATACAGTCAAGCTGACGTATGTACCACGTACAGTGAGTTTGAGCGTGCCTTTCTGAACAAATTCTGGTCGCAATCCGTCCAGGAGCGACTCAGAAGACAAATTTTAGAACCTGAAACTTTTAACAGTAAAAATGGTAACTTACGCAGATATTTTGAAAAATACTTGAACATGGGACATTTTTTGGACGAACCAGTCGCAACACGTGATATACTCCGTGCGTTGGAAGCCAAATTGCCTTTCAACATTAAAGAAAAACTCTTACATATTCCGGATGACGATCCAGATTATTTTTTAACGGCTTTAGATTCGGTTGACATGTTACTAGAAGATCAGCGCTTCGCGCGGCAAAACAGCAGCCACAATGTTTATACTAGTGGTATGCAAAACATGCAGGCTTGCCAACTCAATTCTGGCGCGCCCACAGTTGGATACGCGGTACAGCAGAAACAGCAAACTCACATGCCGTCTCAATACGGAAATCAAAATCAACACGCGTATTCCAATACAAACAACAGTTACAACAGTAATAACACTTCATGCGGCAATCCATACAAAAGGCACCGCGGTAATAACAACAACGGTAACAACGGATACAAATGTAACAACAAAAACACAAACAGAAATAGAAATAATAATAACTACGAGCCAAGACAGCATCAAGGCTGGACTGGTAGCGATCAATACTTTCATTCAAACACTGCTATACCACAGCAGCCACCAGGACAAAATTGGAGCATACCTTACGACCGACAGGTAAGTCATAATGCGCAACAGCAACAACAACAGCAAAAGTTTGGAGATCACAACAGGCAATATCCGAATGTGAATATAATAGAAGTGACACCTGATACACAACCTGAATCTCTGTCAGTACCTAATACAAATGCTAACCCAACAAACTATGCCCCGGGTCGTGGCTGAAGAATTCTTGGGGGGCGACTTCAATGTTAATCAGTTATTTGACACCACCATTGAACAACAAAATATTGATTTGCCTAATAATTCTAAACAAAAACTACCTGTTTTATTTATAAAATACAACCACAATGAGAATATATCAGATGAACTTTTGCAAGACAGTACACAATGTCGTTCAAACACAAATGAAATTGTTTTAGCCTCTACTACTGGTGTAGTAGGTGGGATTCCAACTACTATTATCTTAGATACAGGTGCAGCTGTGAGCGTTTTGTCTTTTAATGTCTATAAAAAGATGTGTGAATTGGAGCCTGTGCCTGAGTTTCCCGCCCAAAACTGTAAAATAACTACTGCTCTAGGTAATAAGTCATGTAGGGTTAAGAAGCAAGTTTTTGTAAACATTAAAATAGGTAATGGAACCGTACAATGGTCATTCCTGGTTGTACAAAACCTTGTGACAAATTGCATATTAGGATTAGATATTATGAGCGAGAAGGACTGCATTATAGACTTCTCCAAAGGTAAATGTATTTTAAATGATAAAGGCAGTGTAATTATTATTGATTCGGACAGGAGAACTCTAAAGCATGACAAACGCTGTACAGGGTACAAGGTTCAGTTAGTACTTGACAATGACATTCAAGACATGCAAACACACTCATCTGACACAGAGCTAATGGACTTGAAAACATTGCTTGATCATAAGATAAATGAAGCTACAGCTCTCAGTGTACATGAACGTATGAAACTACAGGAAGTGTTATCCAAATATTTACAAGTTTTTACCAAACGATTAGGTGTTATCAACACGTATGTGTACAAGATTGAAGTTAAGCCTCACAAGATCTTCTACCACAACACATATAACGTACCGTTATCTCAACGACCTGCTGTGTGGCAAGAACTAAAACAAATGTTAGACTGGAAGGTCATTGAACCATCCACCTCACCTTACTGTAGTCCTCTACTTGTTGTCAAAAAACCAAATGGTAGCATTAGGCTAGTGTTAGACGCACGAGCAATTAATGAAATAATTTTACCGGTTCACACAAAACCCGAAAATTTAGAAGAGCAATTACAGAAATTTCTAGATGCAAAATATTTTTCCACAATAGATCTCGCTAATTCATTTTGGCAAGTAGGTATCACTCCTGATTCTCGGAAATATACTGCATTTATGTTCGGGGGGCGAACCTATCAGTTTTGTGTTCTACCCTTCGGATTGAATGTCAGTTCTGGGGTATTCATTACAGCCCTGGATACTGTGCTTGGCGATGATTTAGTAGAGACAGTCACACACTATGTAGATGATATACTGATAGCTACCCAGTCTTGGAATGAACACGTTGACACACTTCAAAGAATTTTAGAAAAATTTGCACAAGCTGGAGTCACAGCCAATCTTAGAAAATCAAAATTTGGTTGCAGTGAGATAAAATATTTAGGACATATCATTAATTCACAGGGCATACGTCCTGATCCCAGTAAATTAGATGCTATCAGAAACTTTCCTAGCCCTCGAACAAAAAAGCAGTTAAAATCATTCCTTGGGCTATGTTCATTTTTCAGACTTTTTTACCACAACCACTTTTGAACAGTAAACATCTGTTAAATCTACTCAGAAAGAATCAAGTTTGGATCTGGTCGGAACAGTGCCAAAATGACTTTAATACAATTAAACATGCTTTAGTGAATGCAAACATATTGAGCCATCCAGATTTCAATTTAGATTTTTGTATGACTTGTGACGCTTCATGTACTGGCTTGGGCTGTTGCTTATTTCAAGTTGTAAAGAATAAAGAAAAGGAACAGATAAGAATTATTGGGTTTGGAAGTCGTACTCTAACTGAATGTGAGCGTACATACTCCACTACTGAGTTAGAAACACTTTCCATAGTCTGGGCATTCAAGAAATTCAATTATTATTTATTTGGCAAACATACAGTAATTTATACCGATCACCAGGCCCTGACATTTTTGTTAACTTGTAAACTTGTACATCCTAGATTATCACGATGGGCAGTTACTCTTCAGAACTACTCTTTTGAAATTAAGTACATAAAAGGTAAGGACAACACCACTGCCGACGCTTTGTCTAGACTTCCACAAGGTATGAATGAAACTAACAGTGACTTAGAAAATATAAATGACTACAGGATTCTCTTAATGCAAGACAAGCAGTATCACCAATATTATATTGATATGTGCAGAAACATGGCTAAATTACAAAAATCTGATCCTCACTGGTATAAGATAATAACATTACTGGTAGAAAAACACAATCATCCTTTGACTAAGTATTACAAGTTACACAATGATGTGTTATTTTATCGCCGACATCCAAATGCTACTAACTGGTGTGTATACATTCCCAAAGAGTCTGAACGTAATTTGATTTGGCACACACACTTAGTTTGGGGTCATTATGGGACGAAAAAGTGTTTGGTAAAGCTCAGCACATACTGTTATTTTAGCAATATGAGAAGAAAAATTTACAGGGAACTGAAAACGTGTCATATGTCAAAAATCAAAACCTCAGAATTTATCCACAAAAACAGATTTACATTCTATTTTACCGAGTAAACCCCTGGAAATTCTGTGTACTGACATCAGTGGACCGCATCCAGCAAGCTCTGGAGGCGTCAAATATATCTTAGCTTTTTACGATATATTTTCTGAACATGTAAAACTTTATGCTTTAAAATCCGCCACTGCAAATGGTATAATACGAAGATTCTCAAGTGATTCACGTGGGAAAACCTAAAGCAATTCTGTCAGATAATGCAGCATACTACTCTGGGTACAAATGGAGAAATTTCTTGAAGGACAATAACATTAAAAGTATATTTATTTCAAGGTTTAGTCCACAATGTAACGCGACTGAGAGACTTTTCCGAGAACTAAACCGATTCATGAGGACATATATTTCATCAAAACATACTAATTGGGTGTCCTACCTAAGTCTTTTCGAAGACGTATACAATAACATAAATATTTACAATACAAATTACACGCCTAACGAGATTATGTTCAATTGCAAACAGAACGATCAATGGATAGAACCATTACCTAAGTTGTCAGACAAGGAAATCACACCTGAACAGAAAATAAAAGAAGTATTGATTTCACTGACACATCACGCACAGATACGAAACAAACATCACACAAACATAATAAAAAGAAAACAAAAATTCAAGGTAGGAATGCTTGTACTACTTCGTACTCATCATAAATCTGTAGCACTCAAACGACGCAATGCTAAGTGGCGTCTGCTATATGAAGGACCTTATATAATTGTTAACATACCGCATCCTGGTGCGTATCTGTTACAACATCCAAGAACTAACAAAATTATTGGGCTATACGCACACCGAGATCTTAGAGCATTTCATGCTAAATAATGTCAAAGTCATACCCATGAAAACATTGCTAAGCAACTCGCAAAACTGTTTGCTACAACACAGATAATAAGTAGTATAGAAATTTTCATTTCAGCTGTACCAGTGACGCAGTTGAAGACAGAAGAACTTTTCTTTCAATGCCGCGGCACTACCAAGAAGACTGAATATTAAGGTAAAATTTATGATTACTTAGCAGTGAATGATATATTAATTTTTCACGGAACATATGTGACTGTAGGTATCACTGACTTGGTATGACACCTGACGAACCGACAGACGTCATCTGTGAAGCTATCTTTTTCTTCGAGAAATAGATTAGACGCACATCTCTCAGCAAGAAAAGCATCTACCAGTAGCCAAGGCCACACAGACACTATAAACACACTCACAAAACGCGAGGAATCTAACAGTTTTCCTTCTCTTATTATTTTGAATATTTATTGAGTAGTGAAAACGCCTGGTCTTGCCTACTGATGTAATGAATGTTGTATCTAACCTATCTTAATTTCAGATGACATCACAAAAAACATCGATAAAATCCCAGCAAAACCGTTAAAGAGAACGTAAATATCTGCAATTCATGTAATCAAATGTGACACAATGTAATAATTTATAGCTATGTAATGATGATGTAAACATGTTTATGTGTAACTGTATTATGTTTATGCTAAGAAAATATGTGACGTGTATATGTATGATTACTTATGTTTTTTTTTTTTTTTTAATGATGTATAATGTAACTGTTACTATGTGAAAATTTGAACGATAACGAGTGCCAAAATGTGAAAAACTTAAAAAAAAAAAACATTGCATAGTGAACCACTGTTCACGGACATTAACGTACATTACTAAGTCTGCAACTACGCAGAAACCTATGTGAAAGAAACTGTTAATGACATTCATCATGCATCGTACCTTTGTAAACGCGATGAACGACTTCTTTGATAAGTAACTACGAACATTTAGGTGAGCTATATTCAGCAAAAAACTGAAAATGTGAAGTGCGTGATTGGTGCATCGTCTAGTGACATTACTACAGTACCTAACTTCAAGATGTTAACTGGATTAAATGGTCACAACGTGCCTGTCCAGAAAACAACACGACGAGTGGAAGAATTTTGGTTGGAACTTCAGGGAATGGAATGTTCTCGAAATGTGACGGACACACTTACCTGGACTGTCCAAGGATCGACGCCAGCTATGTGCCGTCCGAGGTTCTGCAACCAAGCTTCCACGGAATATCGAAAACGAACTGCATATGGACCAATTACTCGACGGGTCACGTCTGATCTGTAATAAACAATGCTTTTTGTCACAACGAACTGCATCACAACGACTATAATGGAAATAGGAAATGGACATGCTTATGTATCAATTACGTTGTTATACAGCGATGTTACTGTGATCAAAAAACTTTACCACGACGACACTAACCTGTGAAAAATTATTGTGCAGCAGATGAATATGAACTGTAATAACGACACGATGTGTATAGGTCAACGCAACTGAAACAAAAAGACATTTTTCTTTGAAGCATTTCAATGCAATACTATGTAACTAAGAACATTCAACAATCTAAAGTTGTATTGTATTATAACAAATATTGTAATTTTAAAACTAAGTTACCTGTCATAGAATGTACTCTTCATATGTAATCTTGGTGGAATATTTCCTTTATGCAACGACTAAGAAACGGGCGCGCACACTAACAATATGAACTGCAATACTGTGCCGCGTGATCTAAATTTATGATATAACGGCAGTGCCGGAGTCACACAGACGCTTCTGCGCATGCGCGCACTCTATTTTGCCAACATAAGAACGTTTACGGCGCACGCGCGTCATTCAAATTTTGTATATAATATACTGTATAATGTATGTCATGTAAATAGTTGTAGATAACTTAGATTTTCTTGTGCCTTTAGGTGAATTGCTCGCCTACAGGTGTGTCCTTTCGCCTCGCAATTCAGGGGGCAATATAAAGGCACATTTGCATGCCGTGCGTGAGTTTCCTCGGAAACGCGAAATCTTAATTAAATAATTAATCTCTGACAAATAAATAAAGCCTATGGCACAGAACTGCAGCGCTATGTCGCTGATAAAACAAAATACAATTAAGACACTCTTATGTTTGATTAAGAAGAAGGGGGTCATGTACAACAACTGGTGCGGGAAGCACGTATATTTTATTAACTGGCACACCGCCATATTTGAAGGTATATAAGTACACTGCGAGTTGCAATCTTACTAGGCACTCGATTCTGTAAAGAACTTATATTTATGAAAACAGTCACCTCTGTACGACGTACTGACATGGCTGGCAAATTATTCTAATATTGAGATTTAGGTTTTGAGTCCGCACCTACCGCAGCAGTCTTTGGAAACGATTTAAATACGAAGTCCGATTACTTGAATCACATTTCACGGTAAACTACGAATAACATTGCATTTACGAAAAAGCCATTGTCAAGCGTCTGATACCAAATAATTAAACGTCCACATTCCAGATAAGCAAATATTAATTACATCCAATCACTATCATACATATACAATAATTAATGTTTTATTTATTTTATATTGGCGACTGCGTGTCGGACTTGTTATTTTGTCACGTCGGAGACCATGGCTGCGGTTACCCTTGACGCTGCATCACAGACAGGAGCGCCTGCGATGGTGTATTCAACGACGAAACTTGGTGGACGAATGGCAAAACGTCATTTTTTCGGATGAATCCAGGTTCTGTTTACAGCATCATGATGGTCGCATCCGTGTTTGGCGACATCGCGGTGAACGCACATTGGAGGCGTGTATTCGTCATCGCCATACTGGCGTATCAACTGGCGTGATGGTATGGGGTGCCATTGGTTACACGTCTCGGTCACCTCTTGTTCGCATTGACGGCACTTTGAACAGTGGACGTTACATTTCAGATGTGTTACGACCCGTGGGTCTACCCTTCATTCGATCCCTGCGAAACCCTACATTTCAGCAGGATAATGCACGACCGCATGTTGCAAGTCCTGTACGGGCCTTTCTAGATACAGAAAATGTTCGACTGCTGCCCTGGCCAGCACATTCTCTAGATCTCTCACCAATTGAAAACGCCTGGTCAATGGTGCCCGAGCCACTGGCTCGTCACAATACGCCAGTCACTACTCTTGATGAACTGTGGTATCGTGTTGAAGCTGCATGGGCAGCTGTACCTGTACACGCCATCCAAGCTCTGTTTGATTCAATGACCAGGCGTATCAAGGCCGTTATTACGGCCAGAAGTGGTTGTTGTGCGTACTGATTTCTCAGGATCTATGCACCCAAATTACGTGAAAATGTAATCACATTTCGGTTCTAGTATAATATATTTGACCAAGGAATACCCGTTTCTCATCTGCATTTCTTCTTGGTGTTGCAATTTTAATAGCCAGTAGTGTATATTTTTCTGAGTGCATCTCACTACTGGAAATACGAGGTCTGTTCAAAAAATTCTGAAACTTGGTCCATAAAATGTTTCTACACTTACCTTTTACTTACTGTGCATGGCCTCCATCGAAACACTCTCCTCCACAACTGGTACACTGCTCTCAGTGCCATTTCCAGTTCCGTAAGCTGTTTTGGTACACCACATTGGGGAGTCGCAAGTAAATGCAGCGAATAGTGGGAGCAGGTGGAAGACCGCAGACGAATCGCAGAAATGAAAACAACAAGTAGACCGATGAGACCCATGTTAGAACAAGGGAACTGAGTAGTCAAAACGTCCAAAACGCAACCTCAAAAACGTTAAAAACGTATGTTATGACACTGTGTGATTCTGAAACTGTTGTGTTCATTTATTGCAGCTTATGTGACAAACTATTAATTTTCCATCATTTCCTTGGGAGTCGTCACATTCATATTCATACGAACACCTGAATCGGACAAGGAGGCATATCGCACTCTGTCACCGGGCGTACAACTTAGGTGCGTCGCCTTCCGGTGTGGCCGTGCGGTTCTAGACGACTTAAATGCTACCACCTAGCAAGTGTGGTGTCTGGCGGTGACACCACAAAAAGTATTTAACTGTAACTGATTGCTGAAGTACGTTATGAAAGTTGCGTAACATCAAGTGCAAAGTTTGACTTAAAACATCTACGAATTAAAATACTCCTCAACTAGTAGAAAATAATTGTTTAGTATCACCTACAATGTTCTGTGTCAATTAATCTGCTTAATAAGGACAAAAAGCGACTGTGTACTGTTTGCTACCAAGAATGTAACGTGAGATCTGCCCTAAAATAAAAGTAATTTACCTCACGCTCAGCATGCCGTTTTGTGTCCGGTGTACCGACTTTCTCTCGAAAGTAAACTGAAATCAGCTAATGCAACCAGCAGCTAACCAAAAATAATCTACTCAGTACAAAATTTGTTTTTTTGCTTGTCAGAAAGAATCTGTGGCTTCCTATGGCGCAAGGTGCAATGCACGCAAGACAAAATATTCAAAATTTTACTAAGGACGATGGAAGAAAGTCTTACTTTAAAGAAAGTCGCTCTTGAGAGATTAAATTCTGATTATTGTCGAAAACGACTGCACGGCAAAAGAAGACTAAGAATCACAAAATTCTCACATTACCAAAAAAATTACAGACATTTAAACTAATTGCGCTACCTGTGAGGTAATGGAAACAAAGAGATCAAATTAACACTAATCATGAATATTCCTTCAGTTTATATTTCTGACAAACAAGCACTACATTCTTTTGCATGCATTGGATACGTTGAAATATTCCTTCAAAAATCTTCTCCGTCCATAGAATCAATAATAAATTTTTTAAAACAAGTTTTCATCTCCATAATGAAGTATGTCGGATAATTTCTTCCAAATTCACGACTATCAAATCTCTTACTCTGAAATTTCAACGGCTCGCTATGTCTCAAATAACAATGAACTTAGAACTACTTAAACCTAACTAACCCAAGGACACCACACACATCCATGCCCGAGGCAGGATTCGAACCTGCGACCGTAGCGGTCGCGCGGTTCCAGACTGTAGCGCCTAGAACCGCTCGGCCACTCCGGCCGGCAAAGTCTTTCATTCTGCAGTTTTGTTAGTGCTTAAGTCGGTGATAATGTATGTAGGGGAGGGCGGAGTACTACATGCAGATAGGGCGAGGGTGGCTGGGGGGGAGGGGGGAGGCAGGGGTGCTAGGTAATGTGTAATTGCACTCAGCAGTAATTGTCTACGAACCACTGCACTGGAAGATAATGAGCAGGACTTATAGCTGGATCAGAATAACACAGTAATTCCACAGTTTCGTACGGCTGAGAAGGGAGGGTGGGGATGTTGTCAATTCTCCATTCTGCGCAAGCGCAACATGACACCAGTAGCAGCAGTTGTACAGTTCCCCACGGGTAGCGCTCCGCTTCCGCGAAGAGCACAACGAGAACTGTAGCCGGGAGAAAGTAGCATGCAACTACGAGTAACATACGCCATCTGGCGGCCACCGCTGCACTTCTCCTACCTTCCCACCATAAATTATGCTATCTGTTATTTATTTTATTTAAATACTTCGTATCGTTACTTTATCAATTACTTAATCTATATTAGACTTACTTAACATATTATTTAATAAAAATATAAGCCGGAATATTAGAAATCGGACAGTATGCATGTGTTCGAAGTTTATACCGTCTTCTTCTTTTAAAAGACTGATTTTACAGCCCGCGCCCCTCCCCTGCCCAACGTAGCTGTCTATCTAGCCATTCACCACACCCTTCAGTTCATCCATGCCTCCCTCGAACGCCACCTGAACCTCCTAGTCCAGTGATGTAATTCGAGGAAACTTAAGTAAAGCAACAGAAAAACCAAGCCACCAGTCTTGGTCTCACCGCTCAGATACTTTAATAGTGAAACCCATTCCCAGCACTCAATTTCCCACCCACTAATAACCAATGCAGGTGCCCCGCTGCGTCACTACATCCATGTTCCACCTAACATACACCTTCATGCCTTATCCATCCTCTCCCGCCGGAATTTTAAACAACTGCCACTCCCCAACAATGAAACAGGTCCCGAGGTTTACTACTCTTTCCAACCCACATCTACAACCACCCCATCCCTATGACTAACAAAGCAAACTATTTAGCACTAACTCTCGACAGAAAACTAACATGGAATGCACATTTCCTTACCATCCAACACAAAGCCTAAAACCGAGTAAAAGTACTAACAGGCCGCACCTGGGGTTAACATCCTTCTACCATCGTTCTCACCCGCCTCGTCCTAACCTACGCCAACGTTGCTTCGATTACTGCCTTTATTCTAGAAGTTCCTCGAAACAATGGAAAGACATGCACCTGCTTGCCTTCCGCACCCGCCTACCTTTCCCAACTCGCATCTTGTACCAAATCTTCCACTTCCCACGCCTCCTTGTCTTCATAGAATACCTTCCGATCCGATACTTTAATAGTGAAACCCATTCCCAGCACTCAATTTCCCACCCACTAATAACCAATGCAGGTGCCCCGCTGCGTCACTACATCCATGTTCCACCTAACATACACCTTCATGCCTTATCCATCCTCTCCCGCCGGAATTTTAAACAACTGCCACTCCCCAACAATGAAACAGGTCCCGAGGTATACTACTCTTTCCAACCCACATCACAACGCTCCACCTCACACTATCCCTCCCCCTTCACCCACCTTGCTGAGTTCTAGTCGCAACCTGAGGTTCTACAGGGCCCTATAATGATACACATTATCGCACAGCCACTATATTTTATATGTAGTTAAAAATCGTCAAAGGAGTTTTAGAAACCATAAATGTTTTCCATCTAAGTGTATTTTACAAAATCTGCATTTCTTGTCACTTGTTTTTACGTAAAAATTCTAAATATGACCCACCAACGTGTTTTCACAAAATTATCTGTTATTTTCATCTTTGTATTATTTTAACCACCTTGTAAATACAGGTTATTGTAATCTTTGCCTGGAGAGTGGCTTTTATCCGCTTTCAGTCTGCTCTCTTTGTGGGGAATTAAATTAACAACAAAGGAAAAACAACACAACATTATATATGACGGTAGTATCTGTTCTCGAAAGAACACATACCGTGGATGACCATGCAGCTTTGCTAGAAATGCAATGATAAATAGACACCCTAGCTGCAAACAGGCGTTGATATACTTCAATGGGGACATGTTGAAAATGTGTGCCCCGACATTTTCAACATGTCCCCATTGAAGTATATCAACGCCTGTTTGCAGCTAGGGTGTCTATTTAATTATCATTTCATTTCTAGCAAAGCTGCATGGTCATCCACGGTATGTGTTCTTTCGAGAACAGATACTACCGTCATATATAGTTAAAATATCGCTTCCCGGCCATTGACCTTCTTGTGTGAACGCACACGCTATGCCCGAACTCGTACGGGACTTGGTAGATTAATCTGCCACGAGTAATGAGTATGATGGCTAAACATCTATTAGGCGCACTACGAATGTAGTGGTATGGACATGTTGGGAATGTGGATCTCACGGGGAGCGTGCAAGCGATAAGTCCCTGCAGTCACGCTCTTCATCTGTGCCCTCGGTGGCTCAGATGGATAGAGCGTCTGCCATGTAAGCAGGAGTTCCCGGGTTCGGGTCCCGGTCGGGGCACACATTTTCAACATGTCCCCATTGAAGTATATCAACGCCTGTTTGCAGCTAGGGTGTCTATTTAATTATCATTTCATTTCTAGCAAAGCTGCATGGTCATCCACGGTATGTGTTCTTTCGAGAACAGATACTACCGTCATATATAGTTAAAATATCGCTTCCCGGCCATTGACCTTCTTGTGTGAACGCACACGCTATGCCCGAACTCGTACGGGACTTGGTAGATTAATCTGCCACGAGTAATGAGTATGATGGCTAAACATCTATTAGGTGCACTACGAATGTAGTGGTGTGGACATGTTGGGAATGTGGATCTCACGGGGAGCGTGCAAGGGATAAGTCCCTGCAGACGCACTATCCTCTGTGCCCTCGGTGGCTCAGATGGATAGAGCGTCTGCCATGTAAGCAGGAGTTCCCGGGTTCGGGTCCCGGTCGGGGCACACATTTTCAACATGTCCCCATTGAAGTATATCAACGCCTGTTTGCAGCTAGGGTGTCTATTTAATTATCATTTCACAACACAACGTATTCAATTTTCAAATTATTTCTTTAATCAGTTTTCATTTTTTGAATATTTTGTTAAATTCTGACCAGTTGAAACCGTCAGAAGACGAATACATTTTTTTCTGTGGATCTCGGAATATTGAACTCACTAACGAGTCCCGAAATGGAATGTCTCAAGCGTTTAGCTGCAGCTACTACTCTGCGTTCAAAGTCTGTAAATTGCTGTCGTGCGCCCACAATCACGTCGGAAATCTTTTCACATAAAGCACTTGAATACAAATGACAGCTCCTCCAATGCACTGCTCTTTTGTAACCTCTGGATGCGATACAACCGCCATCTGTATATGTGCATATCGCTAACCTGCGACTTTTTGTCATCTCCCTGTATATCAGGTAATGGCCAAAGAAAACAATGAGTATGCCGCAACCAAAGAGATACAAACTCTCTCTTATCGCTGACTGATTTCAAATAGTTTCGACGGCCTTCTGTTTTTTTTTTTTTTTTTTTTTTCCTCTTGGCAGCACACAGCGCTTTCACGTAATCTCTCTCTCCTGTTTTAGCCGTGATTGAATACAGTCGTGTCTATGTTGTTCTTTTTCGATATATGTGTTAAAAACCGTGTTATTATACTGAATTGTAAGATCGGTCATGGTCAGAAGCTTCTATATTAAAACTGATAAGTTCATTAAGAAAGTGAAAATTTTTTGATTAAAAAATGAATACGTAAAATTCAACTCTTAGCTCTTTTTATTATAACAGCTATTGAACATTGTTTACTAAAAACTTACGTATTTTTTAAGTTATATGTGCCTACAATTAAGAACATCTACGATTTCAACCTGCATTCGTGATGCGAGGTCCGTACCGACTGCAAAAATATTTACTTATATAAATGTATCTATGAATTCAGCTAGTAGTAAGTTAAGGTACTACACTAATTACTTGTGGGAGAAGGCCTCATGGCCCCAGTCTTGCAGGGCTGAATGAATAAATAAATAAAATAACGGCTGCGAAACGAATACTGTGTGAGGTAACCGCCTGCAGTGAAGACTGACCACAGATCTTACCAGTTATTCAACAAGAACTTCTGGTGAATGTATTGAAAATTACGACACGCGAAGCAGTGAAGACGACAGTTACCTCACGCAAACTGTGCTAGCGTCAGTGGCTCCACAGCGCGAGTTTTTAGTGCGTCACTGCGGGGAATGTTAGTAGTTTCCGTATGAAAAGGCTACCTGGAAGTATGGAACTAAATTGAGTTCTGAGTCATCTTAACCACGCCCGTGAATCTGTCCAGGTCCGCATTACGTTCGTCGGTACTTTCTCATTGTACTCCGATATTGATTTCACGTATTATCAGATAAGATTCTCTTGCATACAAACAACTTTTCCCTATGCGAGAACCACACAGCTGCTTACAAAGGGCGAGTAACGTGAGAATTTGCAGCGACAGTGCAGAGCTGAGTATTGGATCGCATCTATAACACTTTTCTCTCGTTAAACATGATTCACTTAACCTCTCCGGCCGCTCCTGTCTTTGTGGCCTGCGAACTGCAGTACAAAGCGCATTAGCCGTCTATAAATCCTCCTATTGTGCCGCTGCCTGCGTATCGGATCTGATTATCGCGTCCAGAGGGTTGGCTGACCGTCCAGCGCACTTTCATACCGAAGGTTAAACGCCACCCTTTGTTTTGCGTAGTTTGTCTTCAGACAGAAAGACAGGTGTTTTATTTTTGCCGCTTTAGTCGCGACGAAAAAGAGTAGTCTGTCGCTACAGTCTGTTGTCTAGATGGTGAAAGGTGTAAGAAATTGTAGTGGAGTCGCACATCTGACTAGTGATTCATTACACAAACGCAAGGGACTGATAATGAATATACATCTGACTAATGAATATTTAAATGTCACGAGTAATTTACTGTTATGTATGCAAAAATGCTCACACGGATAACTGTTCTGACTGCATTAATAACCATCCTACCGTCTGTTTTATTGTCCTCTACGGAACCGAGCTTTAAGCATTCTACCAGTCTTGTGGAGCTAGCAGACAATTGGCACCTACCTGTGATGTTGATCGTAATGTGCTTCATACCGGAACATACAGCTGAAAGGAAGCGATGCTCTGCTACGCCATATAAATACTAATTGGGCAACGAAATTAGTTCTGACCACGTGGTTACCAAAACTTTCTCAACTTCTAATGTGAATAACCTAGTGTTGATACACCGAACATAACCGATTAATGTTCGTACGTAAGATCCATTTTAATAAAAAAAACTATGACATAGGCGGAAACTGGTGAACAAGTCCGAAACAAATCTTCAATACAGACTAATAAAATAGGAAGACGAAAATACGAGTGCATAATTCTTAAGTGGAAAAATTTATATTCGAATTACTTTTGACTAAAAACGCACTTGTTCACTACATCTCGCATACTGTTCGTTCCAGGACAAAGCATTCAAGAACGAGAGAAATCTCCAACCACAACTCAAGAAGTTTGCTGATGTTAAGCTTGTGTATTTAAGAAATGTATTTAACAACAGAACTTCCGGTATACGCAAAGTACAGGCAGTAATACAAGGCAACGCTTCAGACACTTCCACATTCTATAGCTGTTCGTGACATAGGCATCGAATTCCCATAATTAACAAAACGAAAACATGTCAAAGCTGACGCAAATAACCAAAACTTCCAATGTCACATGAAAGAACACTCTTATCTCTTAAAAGCTGCACGGATTCTGACTTCATTAATCACTAACTGATCATACAAAGGACTTGGAGCTCACTATCCAGCACGTGATACACGAAACCTCTAATTTATCAAGAATTTGCTCTGCAAGAGTTTACTAGCACACCACAAATTTCAGGGCAACGAAATTCCCGAAAACTCACGAAATATTCGCTCGAGAAGCAACCACATTAATAGCATGTTGCATGGTGCCTGTTAAATAAAATGTGACTTCACTAGTAGGAATGGACAGTAAAGTGCTACTTGCAATTGTTCCGATCAAGTATGTGCTCTTTACAAGCCAATAAATGTAAAGGAAATAACAGTATTACGCGATCGGATTGCCCTCAGGAACGATTCGTCACTGACACGTATACGAAACGCAGCAGAAATTCTCTTGGCATCTGATATGATTTATAGGATGGCCTAGGAATGTAGCGGTCACCAATCATAAGAAACAAGACCCCGAAACAGATGCTGCACAGAAACTCTGAAGGGAAACTTACGTTCAATAATAATAGTTTACTAATGCTAATAAATGTTTCATATTTGAATAAATCGCTCGGAGCAGAAACAGCTCCAGCTGAACTATCGATCGCATCAAAGCACGAGAATATCTGTGCAATTATCTGTGTATGAGATACTAGTGCAAATCTCGTGCCTATTCAGTTCGAGTGTCTTACAAAAGTAGCTTAATAATTATTTATTAAACCATGAAAGGAACGAAACAGCAATACAGACATGAAATTTTCTTTTTACTTCAGGGTAATCATATGATACCAAAAAGCACAATGATTCTACACAGAACAACCAGATTAATGTTACGCGATTTACGTTGTGCTCTCAACACAATCATACAAAAACTTTCTTAGACTTTCCCGGCGATTTGATGACATCTCGTGGAAATCGGGTTTCCTGCCGGATATCAGCGTCTTCCAAACACGATATTTCGACGTCATTACTTGACGTCTTCATCAGGTGTGCCTGAGACTCAGGGAACACCTGATGAAGACGTCAAGTAATGACGTCGAAATATCATGTTTGGAAGACGCTGATATCCGGCAGAAAACCCGATTTCCAAGAGATTTCATACAAAAACTTGCTTCATAACATGGATTTGAAAGAAAAGAAACACACGAGGAGCATTAAATAAGTAAAGTAAAACGTAAAAAAAACGGGGTTCGTTTTATTCTTGATTCCAATACAAAATGTTATTCGCCGCACTTTCGGCTAAGAAAACACTGTTCAGTGCAACGGCCTTACGCAACGTTACGGCGAGGGCTCGCATGGTACTACTCTGCTGGTCGACGTCGGAGTACCTCGTCTCCTACCTTCCAAACTTAACAGAAGCTCTCCTGCGAACCAGGTACTGGCAGAAGTAAAACTATGAGGACGGGGCGTGAGTCGTGCTTGGGTAGCTCAGTTGGTAGAGCACTTGCCCGCAAAAGGCAAAGGTCCCGAGTTCGAGTCTCGGTCCAGCACACAGTTTTAATCTGCCAGGAAGTTTCATATCAGCGCACACTCCACTGCAGAGTGAAAATCTCGTTCTAGAAATATCCCCTAGGCTGTGGCTAAGCCATGTCTCCGCAATATCCTTTCTTTCCGGAGTACTAGTCTTGCATGGCCTGAAATACTCCTCTGTGATAGAGACAAGAGGAAGATTGAGTCAATAATTAAGTCACTGAAGACTAAGGACTCTCATGGATATGATGGAGTGCCTAGCAGAATATTAAAGTTCTGTGGTCAGCATGTTAGCCCTGTACTTAGCCATATTTGTAATTTTTCCTTTAGGAATGGTCAGTTTCCTGAACGATTAATGTACTCAGTAGTAAAGCCGCTTTATAAAAAGGGGGGAAGGGATAATGTAGATAATTTTAGACCTACTTCTATGCCAGCAGTGTTTGCAAAAGTTATGGAAAAGGCTGTGTATGTAAGGATAATTGATCATTTTATATCACACGATATTCTATCAAATGTACAGTTCGGCTTTAGAAGTTGTTCAACAACTGAAAATGCTATATTCCCTTTTCTCTGTGACGTACTGGGTGGGTTAAACAAAAGGTTTCGGACGCTAGGCATATTTTTTGATTTAACTAAGTCAGTTGATTGTGTTGATCTCAAAATAATGCTCCAGAAGTTGGACCATTAAGGAATATGGAGAGTAGCTCACAATTGGTTCACCTCTTACTTTAGCAAGAGACAGCAGAAAGTCATTATTCACGATGTTGAGAATGGCTGTGATGTGCGGTCTGAGTGGGGTACGCTCAAGTAGGGGGTGCCCCAGGGATCAGTGTTGGGGCCAGTCCTATTCCTTATTTTTTATAAATGATATGCCCTCTAGTATTACGGATAACTCTAAAATATTTCTGTTTGCTGATGACACTAGCTTGGTAGTAAAGGATGTTGTGTGCAACTTTGGCTCGGTTTCAAATAGTGCAGTACATGACCTAAGTTCATGGCTTGTAGGAAATAAACTAACTCTAAATCACAGTAAGACTCAGTTTTTACATTTTCTAACAAATAATTCAACAAAAGCTGACGTTTTAATTTCATAGAATGGGCATAAGATTAGTGAAACTGAACAGTTCAAATTTCTAGGTGTTCAGATAGATAGTAAGCTGTGACGGAAACCCCACGTTCAGGCTCTTCAAAGACTCAACACTGCCATTTTTACTATTCGAACGGTATCTGAAGTGAGTGATCGTTCGACACGAAAATTAGACTACTTTGCTTATTTTCATTGCCGGCCGGGGTGGTCGAGCGGTTCTAGGCGCTACAGTCTGAAACCGCGCGACCACTACGGTCGCAGGTTCGAATCCTGCTTCGGGCATGGATATGTGTGATGTCCTTAGGTTAGTTAGGTTAAATAGTTCTAGATTCTAGGGGACTGATGACCACAGACGTTAAGTCCCATAGTGCTCAGAGCCATTTGAACCATTTTTTATTTTCATTCGCTTATGTCGTATGGTATTATATTTTGGGGTAACTCTTTCCATTCTAAAAGGACATTTTTGGCTCAGAAACAGGCGGTTCGGGCAATAAGTGGTTTAGGTTCACGAACCTCTTGTCGACCCCTGTTCACGAGTCTGGGTTTTTCGAAATTGGCCTCTCAATATATGTATTACTTACTGTCATTTCTTGTTAACAGTATTAGCTCATTCCCAAGAATAAGCAGCTTTCACTCGGTTAATACTCGGCAGAAATCAAACTGCATTTCGATCGGACTTCCTTAACTCTTGTGCAAAAAGTTGTGTATTACACAGCTGCATCCATTTTCAATAAGCTACCACTCGAATTCAAAAATCTTAGCAGTAACCCACGCACTGTCAAATCGAAACTGAAGAGTTTGCTCATGGGTCACTCCTTCCGTTCTGTCGAGGTGTTCCTTGAAAAATTAAGCTGATTCTTGTTGTATTGTTGACTGCGTTTATTTAAACTTATGGACTGACTTTTTCGGGTTCATAAACATTTATTTTTGTCTGTTATATTTATGTTGTAATTTTATATACTGACACGTTCCATGGCCTTGGAGATTTACTCCTCAGTTTGGTGTTATGGAACTTGATGTGCAAGTAAAGTAATAATAATAACGGCGCCACTCCATGGATTGCCGTTTTGTTTCCGATGCGAAGTGATGAACGCATGTCTCATCGACTGCGACGAACTTCGACAAAGAAAGGTCGCGATCAGCCTGGTAACGCGCCATCAGTTCCGCACAGGTGGTCGTTCGTTTCTTCTTTTTGTCTCCTATTGGGCGGCGAGGAACCCAACAGCCACACCCAGTGGGCACACGCCCTGGAGTGTCCCAGATGGTGGACGAGTGTGCCAGCGCTACGAGCAGAGACGTCCAGTTGAGCAGTTGTGTGTCTGATTGTGGTCTGCCGACCTCGAATGAGAGTGTCTGCCCGTTCCAACATTGCAGCAATCACAGCAGTCTGCGACCTTGTTACGATGATAAAAGACGCTTTGCCAAACGACTCACCGTGCTTCTGTTCACTACCAGGTCTCCCTAGACATTCTTCAAGCGCCTATGAGTTTCTACAATGTTCTGGGTTTGCACCAAAAGAAACTCAGTGACAGCTCTCTGTTTGGAACGCACCTCCGTTGTATACACCATTTTGAGGGCTACATGTACGTCGCCACCAGTCGGAAGTTCATGAAACGATAGAGGCTAAAGTGCGAATATTCCGTGATGTCCGACAGCAAATTCGGCATTTTTTGAGCCGGAAATTCCCGAGAAAAAAATCTATTGCATTACTTACTGAAAGCCCCTTCTATAAAACGCAAAATCTTTTGGTGAAAGAGAAAATCGGTTCGCTAAACTCGATGACGAATCAAGCAACACGTAAACAGAACGCAATCTGCCGCACATTGACCGTAACTGCGACTTCCACTGTGGTGTCACCGCCAGACACACACCGCTAGTATACGTCGGACCCGCGTGTCGCCACTGTCAGTGATAGCAGACCGAGCGCCACCACACGGCAGGTCTAGAGAGACTTACTAGCACTCGCCCCAGTTGTACAGCCGACTTTGCTAGCGACGCTACACTGACAATTACGCTCTCATTTGCCGAGACGATAGTTAGCATAGCCTTCAGCTACGTCATTTGCTACGACCTTGCAAGGCGCCATAGCATTGGATATTATTTTATATTGTGGTTATAACATGTACCGCCAAGAGAGATGTTCTACAATTGTGGATTAAAGTTAAGTATTACAGCAACTGCGTCCATTTTCTAAGTTCTCATTTCCTTTTAACTGTTCCAGACCTCACGCCAATCTGCGTGAGCTTAACGCGTGCCTTTCGGCTTCCTCTCGTTGTGACGTGGCTGTCTTGCTAAGTCACAACATCCACTCTACTGTTTATTCGGAAACATTGCCTATGCAACCACACTGTTCCAGCACAGCACAGCAAGTCATAATGTAAATAACATATTACCTTCTGTTTCAGATAGGCACACAGCACTTAGACAATCCAGGCCCACTGCTGCTTTCATGCATGGCTCCCTCTCTCTCAGTTTATATTGACGGAGCTACACTCGTTAGCAGGCCATACTGCACACGAGCAAAACGAGCGCCCAAACGAAATAGACCGAAGCAGAACGCCTTGTTCTCCTTCCAAACCGGCAAGCCATGTGTGACGACCGAGTCCTCGCGAGGCATTTCCCGATGCCAGCCTCCTCTCAAAGACATCAAGAAATATACTCGTGTAGCAGAAGCAGCAATGAGCGTCTGAAAGTCGATCAGTGTTCCACTGACATAATAGCAAAGACTGCTCCCGAGATGAAGCTACGTAAAGACAGAGTATATGGAAGATGGTCTGTTATAATAGGGTATTTGACTGTTTTGTGGAAATTGTCTTAAATGATTAATTATGTCATTTTATGCTCCTAACACGCTTTTTTTCCCTCCTGAATTACAGCAATCTTTTATAAAAACTGAAATGTAATTCAAATAATTTTAAATCCCGCTAAAACGCTGTGTTGGAGTTCTGTGATGCCTGTGACGTCACTGGCTAGCTCGCTGCTCCAATTGTCATAATGCTCATTCACAGTGATATCTTGTTTTGGAATAAACATTTCGTAAAACAGGTTACAAATGGTGTGTAATATCATACTGTACAATTACATTAACAAAAATTTCTGAAAAATTATTTTTGAGTGTCCTAGGAAATAGTGAATAAAACGTGGTTGCAATGTACCGACAAATTCCACCACATCGACGCATAAGTTCACTAAATTAGCTAAAAATGTTTAACTGTGAAGTTAACGTTAACTTGCCTCCGGGATAGGCTCTCCCACTGTTACAACGAAGAATTACGTCATTCAACGAAATTGAACTCCTACTGAAAATTGTCGTTTTACCCTAATATACCACAGTAGAAAAAGAATGGGTAGCTTCGAGGGATGAAGTAGTGAAGGCAGCAGAGGATAAAGTAGGTAGAAAGACTAGGGCTAGTAGAAATCCTTGGGTAACAGAAGAGATACTGAATTTAATTGATGAAAGGAGAAAATAGAAAAATGCAATAAGTGAAGCAGGCAAAAAGGAATACAAACGTCTCAAAAATGAGATCGACAGGAAGTGCAAAATGGCTAAGCAGGGATGGCTAGTGAATAAATGTAAGGACGTAGAGACTTATCTCACTAGGGGTAAGATAGATAGTGCCTACAGGAAAATTAAAGAGACCTTTGGAGAAAAGAGAACCACTTGCATGAATATCAAGAGCTCAGATGGAAACCCAGTTCTAAGCAAAGAAGGGAAAGCAGAAAGGTAGAAGGAGTATATAGAGGGTCAAGGGCGATGTACTTGAGGACAATATTCTGGAAATGGAAGAGAATGTAGATGAAATGGGACATACGATACTGCTTGAAGAGTTTGACAGAGCACTGAAAGACCTGAGTCGAAACAAGGACCCCGGATTAGACAACATTCCATTAGAACTACTACGGCCTTGGAAGAGCCAGTCCTGACAAAACTCTACCATCTGGTGATCAAGATGTATGAATCAGGCGAAATACCCTCAGACTTCAAGAAGAATGTAATAATACCAATCCCAAAGAAACCAGGTGTTGACAGATGTGAAAATTACCGAACTATCAGTTTAATAAGTCACGGATGCAAACTACTAACACGAATTCTTTACAGACGAATGGAAAAACTGGTAGAAGCCGACATCGGGGAAGATCAGTTTGGATTCCGTAGAAATATAGAAACACGTGCGGCAATACCGACCCTACGACTTATCTTAGAAACTAGATTAAGGAAAGGCAAACCTACGTTTCTAGCATTTGTAGACATAGAGAAAGCTTTTGACAATGTTGACTGGAATACTCTCAAATTCTGAAGGTGGCAGGGGTAAAATACAGGGAGCGAAACGCTATTTACAATTTCTACTGAAAACCAGATAGCTGTTATAAGAGTTGAGGGGCATGAAAGGGAAGCAGTGGTTGGGAAGGGAGTGAGACAGGGTTGTAGCCTCTCCCTGATGTTATTCAATCTGTATATTGAGCAAGCAGTGAAGGAAACAAAAGAAAAATTCGGAGTAGGTATTAAGATCCATGGAGAAGTAATAAAAACTTTGAGGTTGGCTGATGATATTGTAATTCTGTCAGAGACAGCAAAGGACTTGGAAGAGTAGTTGAACGGAATGGATAGTGTCTTCAAAGGAGGGTATAAGATGAACATCAACGAAAGCAAAACGAGGATAATGGAATGTAGTCGAATTAAGTCGGGTGATCCTGAGGGTATTAGATTAGGAAATCAGACACTTAAAGTAGTAAGGAGTTTTGCTATTTGGGGAGCAAAATAACTGATGATGGTCGAAGTAGAGAGGATATAAAATGTAGACTGGCAATGGCAAGGAAAGCGTTTCTGAACAAGAGAAATTTGTTAACATCGAGTATAGATTTAAGTGTCAGGAAGTCGTTTCTGAAAGTATTTGTATGGAGTGTAGCCATGTATGGAAGTGAAACATGGACGATAAATAGTTTAGACAAGAAGAGAATAGAAGCTTTCGAAATGTGGTGCTACAGAAGAATGCTGAAGATTAGATGGGTAGATCACATAACTAATGAGGAGGTGTTGAATAGGATTGGGGAAAAGAGAAGTTTGTGGCACAGCTTGACTAGAAGAAGGGATCGGTTGGTAGGACATGTTCTGAGGCATCAAGGGATCACCAATTTAGTATTGGAGGGCAGCGTGGAGGGTAAAAATCGTAGAGGGAGACCAAGAGATGAATACACCAAGCAGATTCAGAAGGATGTAGGTTGCAGTAGGTACTGGGAGATGAAGAAGCTTGCACAGGATAGAGTAGCATGGACAGCTGCATCAAACCAGTCTCAGGACTGAAGACCACAACAACAACCTCAGTTATTCTGTAGTTCAGTCGTTAGATCGACTAATTTTATAAGACGATGTCCTAGATCACTGGCTCGAATCTGAAGCGAATGAACATTTATAATTAATTTGTAAAACGACTCGCCACTCCTCTCATATGAAAACGAAACCAGAATTTCAAACCTTCACCACATCGTTCAGAAAGAGAATATTATTGTCTTTCCCTTACTGTTTACATGCGTTTACATTTGCGTTCGCTGTTCAGACAAGTCACGTTCAGAATTATATTTTCTAGTTAATGTGACCACACACTTTTTACTTGGTTAGAAACAATGTTTTGATCTTCGTACTGTCCAGCTAGGATCTTTAAACATTTGCAGTTTCATCACCTTTCATAAAGATGAAGTAAGTCTGCCTCAGACGCTAACCTGACTTTACAATCACTAAAATCATAGACTTTACGTGTGTGTCACCTGGATGTTGTACACGCTTCATATCTCTCCGTATAACCTCATAGCCCTGCACCTCGTTGTACTGTGGGCGTATGGCGATATCTTCATTAGTAGCAATGCATTTCAAAGAAGTGAATTGTTTGTTCGCAAAGTAAATGCATTTATCCTCTGTTGTCCATCTCTCAGACTAAGACTAATGTGAAGCTGTATATAATACATCCCACATTCGAAATAGCAGCTACATCAGTTCTTGCTAACGCTGTTTTCGTATTTCGCGTAAAACTTTTAAACATATATTTCTCTTCCAGAATTCGAACCTGTGACCTCTTTATCTGCAGTCGAATGAGCTATTCGTTGCTCCACCAAATACCTGCTACACACAGCATCCCTGCTGAATGTCTTCTACACTGGAAATCAGCACGTTTTGCCAAGAATAATTTTATTGTGCTTTGACTGATAGTCGACAATCAAGTTATAATACACGGACCCAGTTGCAAAAGTTCTACAGTTCCTTAGTTTTGAGCGAGTTTAATAATCTTGCAGGGAGGAGGGAAAAGAATATACATCGTTGCATATATCGCCGTTCTAAATGGGTGGAGATTAAACGCATCAACTTTCGCAAGGCTTCCACTATCAGCGTTCACAAAATTCCTTTCTGATGTTACTTAAAAGTTATAACTGAGTTTTCCATCACTAAATAGCTAAACTGTATGCAGAAAAAGTACACAAAAACCCCGTAACTTCAGCCAATACTCCTTAACACACGTACAGCTTTGTCTTATTTCTAGCATGTGACGTGCAAGAACATCAACCAATAGCAGAGCGTTTTCGATCACGTGACCAAAACTTGATATTACGTGATGTTTAAGCTTTAATTACTTAAAAAGAACAATATTTTGTGAGAATATTGACCGTAAAATCTATATGTTATAATCAATCAGAGTACAATCAGAGTAACAACAACCCGAAACATATTTTTAACATGCGAAAATGTTTTATTGACACTTTTCATCAGACTCTCCTGTAATTGGAAAGCGGCATGTTTTCAGTACATTAATTAGCAGAAAGCATTCCAACCCGTTTTTAGAATTAGCCTAGCCTGAAAAATGGTTTTCATTCAACAAGCTAGACAAGAGTTAACACAGTTCTAGATTATTAGAATATGAAATAAACATTAGGAGAAAAATCTTGATACATCTGACTCCCTTAATGCATCAATTCCTGTTGGATAGTTGTAAAACAGCATCTATCTTCCATGATCTGTATGTCTGCATACCACTATAAGTGTCACAGAAAAACTATTACTATAAATAAACGTAAAAAGTATTTTTAAGCATAAAATAAGTTGTGTCATTTCTGCAGAAAATGTGATCATACCGTAGCCAGCCTGAATTAAAAATATGTAACACAACATTATGCAAAAAACGGTAAGTTGAAAATTGTCATGTTCAAAAGACACGAACAAATTATTAAATTAAAAAGACTGGTAGATTAATTTTAAAATGCGGTTTTGTTGTAGCTGTGCTGTCACAATTTGAACGTCCTCAGTAGCACCTACAACCTCTACAGGAATTATTATCCTAGAAAATACAATAAGCCACGATAAAATATGGCTTCACTGTAGCTGTGGTGTCACACACCCGGATGTAAACATCCTCAACTTGTTTACAAAAGCTATACTATCCTTTAGTGTAACTGTGCACACAGTTGACTGAGGGCTCGCCTCCCACAGGGCTCGTTACTATTTATATCACCTCTATATAAATTAAGCCACATATATTAATACTGACCACGCCACTCTATACCCTATTATGCCAACGACAACACCCCATACATCAGTTACGTATCCCATATTACTTGTTGATAACAAAATGCTCCCACTTGTCACAATCATTAACATAGAAGTTCAGTTATCTGCTCGAGAAACGTCTGTAGTTTTGAGGTAATACCGAGTCAATAAGCACTCCAGTCAGTCTCAAAATGTGAGGTAACACATTCCCTCACAGTATAAAAAGCACTGCTAATAACAAATGGAAAACCGCAATAAACAGTAATCAGTAAACATGACAAAGTAACTTTCAAGCATAATCAATACACACGACTAAATTGTTCTCTTATCTAGACACAATACAATATCCTCAAGCACAAATCAACACAAGAAAGATGAGAACAGGGTCATGTGTATTATAACTAGTTTAATATCATCATAACCAAAACAGCATCTGCACAGACAGACGATAATTTCAATCATCACATTATAATCATGAAACACAGACAACACTAAGATAATCAGACAACTCCGGATTTCAAACAAAAAGCCTTAGCTGAACATCATAAAGTCAACCACACAAAAACAAGCATCATACAATCATTCCCAAATAACAAATACACACAGACTGAGACGCTGGCTCATGTGTCAAAGGGATACATCACACTGACGAGAAAAAGACTCATTCAAAGATGTCTAGTTTGCCACTAACCAAATGCTTACCATGACTTGTATACCTTAATTCAAACAGAGGGATAAAAAGTTAAAGTTTCGACATCGTTATTCAGGTCCAAGTTGCAACAGTTCGCTATTGTTAATCTCAAAACCGTCGTCTAATTATTCCTGTGGTGGTGGCTGTTCTTTATCCTTCATTGTTTCCTATGTCTCTTTGAAAATAAACCCAATGCGGCTTCACTCTGCATAATAAATCTCACTTACTATCCTATGGAACATATATTTGTACACAAGTTGTTGCTCCTGTTGGAGTTTTACTGACAAAAGTCGGTTGTTTCATCCTGATGTAATCACCAGTACTTTCCCTGAATCCTCTTCTTATATAAATGCTAGACTGACATATCGCTAATATCAGCAAAAACAGTCTTTAATGTTTCTTGGCATGGCTCTCTTTTATTCAGGTACTAGCAAAATTAAAATTCTCAATTTACAACTGCGCTGAAATGTTCCTGATATCAGCAAATACTTCCCATTCATTCTTTCATAATCTCAAGAACAGAAATTAATACTACTACTACTCAACGAGTTTCAGCACAGAACCACAAAAAAATATATCACCTGAACAATCTTCATTCAGTGAAAAAATAAACTTCATGTACCCATGAATCCCATAATCATTTCGTCAACGTCTGCTTGAAAGGAATTCATAAGTACACAAAATTCTTTTTCAAGTATCATATTCTCAGTTTTCACCACAGCCACAGCCATAATATTCACCTCAACTGCCAGAGCCATAATCATCACCAAAACAGCCCAAAGACATCATTTATAGTCAACTGTAACCAACACTTACCGCACAGAACTCAACTGATGATGTCATTCAACATTATTCACTCTATGATAACTATCGATAGTTCACAAGCTATTTCACGACCTATTTGCTTTCGCTGCCTAATTATACACTCATGCCCACATTTTCCCGAATATAGTCTTTAATAGATGGTATTAACAGAACCAGAGTCAAATTTTTCATAACCAAATTATTTTCATTAAGCACTCACCTACACATCCTTTCCTGTCAACCTTACTTCACACGAGAGTGTATTAATACCAATTCATTAATGATGACAGAGGCAAGATCACTTCATCCAACATTCACGAACATACATTACCAGTGCAATAACCATCCTCTCAAATTTCAGGAGACACACAACAAATTCATTCTCGCGTATCATTCCACTAAACTACTATAACATTCGCCCACTCGATTAGCCGAGCGGTCTAACGCGCTGCTTCCCGAGCGGGAAGGCGTGCCGGTTTCTGGCACGAATCCTACCGGCGGATTAGTGTCGAGGTCCGTTGTGCCGGCCAGTCTGCGGATGGGTTTTAGGTGGTTTTCCATCTGCATCGGCGAATGCAGGCAGGTTCCCCTTACTCCGTCTCGGTTACAGTATATCGGCGATTGCTGCGCAAACACTGTCTCCAAGTATGAGTACACCACAATTACTCTACCACGCAGATATTTGGGGTTACACCCGTCTGGTATGTGACGTTACCGGGTGGAGGGGGGGAGAGCGTCCACTGGGGGCCGATCCGCACAATAACCCGGGGTTCGGTGTTGGGCGGCGGTGGGGCGTGTGGACTGCTGTGGCCTGTTGTGGGGTTGTGAACCAATCAGGGCTACGGCGGAGCAAAGCCTCTCCGTCGTTTCTAGGTCCCCGGTTTAATACACAATTCACACACACTATAATATTTACACAACCTCAATATCTTACCATTTGATACGTTAATAAAGTAAGGCAAACAAAGAGATATTGCAGATGTTTTGGTTTCAGAAGGACTGAAATGAAGTAAATAAATAAATAAAAGATTTCTGCCTGTCACCGTCTTTCCTACCATCTGATAAGAATGACAGCACCTGGTAGTCTAGTGCATTACGGAGCGTGATGGCGTCAAATTTTATCTTTTATGTACTCAGGGATTTCAATTGACGATTGAAATTAATTAGTTAATGAATAGTAGGAGTAATTCATCTAACTACAGACCTATATCATTGACGTCGGTTTGCAGTAGGGTTTTGGAGCATATACTGTATTCAAACATTATGAATCTCCTCGAAGGGAACGATCTATTGATACGTAATCAGCATGGTTTCAGAAAACATCGTTCTTGTGCAACGCAGCTAGCTCTTTATTCGCACGAAGTAATGGCCGTTATCGACAGGGGATCTCAAGTTGATTACGTATTTCTAGATTTCCGGAAAGCTTTTGACACAGTTCCTCACCATCGACTTCTAATCAAGCTGCGGGCCTATGGGGTATCGTCTCAGTTGTGCGGCTGGATTCGTGATTACCTGTCAATAAGGTCGCAGTTCGTAGTAATAGACGGCAAATCATCGAGTAAAACTGAAGTGATATCAGGTGTTCCACAGGGAAGAGTCCTGGGACCTCTGCTGTTCCTGATCTATATAAATGACCTGGATGACAATCTGAGCAGTTCTCTTAGGTTGTTCGCAGATGATGCTGTAATTTACCGTCTAGTATGGTCATCCGAAGAACAGTATCAGTTGCAAAGCGATTTAGAAAAGATTGCTGTATGGTGTGGCAGGTGGCAGTTGACGCTAAATAACGAAAAGTGTGAGGTGATCCACATGAGTTCAAAAGAAATCCGTTGGTATTCGATTACTCGATAAATAGTACAATTCTCAAGGCTGTCAATTCAACTAAGTACCTGGGTGTTAAAATTACGAACAACTTCAGTTGGAAAGACCACATAGATAATATTGTGGGGAAGGCGAGCCAAAGGTTGCGTTTCATTGGCAGGACACTTAGAAGATGCAACAAGTCCACTAAAGAGACAGCTTACACTACACTCGTTCGTCCTCTGTTAGAATATTGCTGCGCGGTGTGGAATCCTTACCAGGTGGGATTGACGGAGGACATCGAAAGGGTGCAAAAAAGGGCAGCTCGTTTTGTATTATCACGTAGTAGGGGAGAGAGTGTGGCAGATATGATACGCGAATTGGGATGGAAGTCATTACAGCAAAGACGTTTTTCGTCGCGGCGAGATCTACTTACGAAATTTCAGTCACCTACTCTTCCGAATGCGAAAATATTTTGTTGAGCCCAACCTACATAGGTAGGAATGATCATCAAAATAAAATAAGAGAAATCAGAGCTCGAACAGAAAGGTTTAGGTGTTGGTTTTTCCCGCGCGCTGTTCGGGAGTGGAATGGTAGAGAGATAGTATGATTGTGGTTCGACGAACCCTCTGCCAAGCACTTAAATGTGAATTGCAGAGTAGTCATGTAGATGTAGATGTAGATGCAGAACAGAGGGAGACTACAGACCAGTAACAGTCAGTCAATTAAAACAAAAATGTGAGGCAGTCTCGACGCAGATAGACAGGACAAATCCAGGCGACAATTTCGGACTATGTAAGCGATCAAGGGGGGAGGGGGGGTGGTTGCCGTGGGCCGAACCACAACCACATGGTAAGAGAATAAATACGAACGCAATAACGATCACTACACTAGTCCCTAGAGAGAGAGCGCTTTGATGTAGTATAATAAAAGCGAACTCCACGACTGGAATCGGTAATTAGGGTAAAAAGCCGTCAGTAGGTACACATTGCGAACACATATACAGGGAGGGGCAGCACAACAAAGCTTACGGATCTGACACTGATAAAAACGTGACACTGATTTCTCACAGTGCAAACCAGGAAATCTGCATTTTAAACGCAACGGGCTTTGCTATGAGTGCTCTACCGCTAATGACTTGATAAAAACTGAGCGTAAATTGTGCGTGGTTGCCTCCAAGGCGGTGGAAACGAACACATTCGCTGGTCGCGAAGTAAAGCCTACCATGTACTGCAATGAAATGTGGCCGACATGGCGTCTACCATCAGTTTTCTGACCTCGGGTCCACGCACGCTGTATGCTTTTCACGAGAGGAAAGGGTCTCGGTTGCAGACATGAGTGGGGCCGGGAAAGCCGACAGTCGCTTATGGCCTTCAGTTGATGTCCCTCTATGCAGTCGTCGCCTTGGCTTGGATTTTTTAAACGAACGAGCACTGGAACTTCTGTAGCTATACGCCATCTTCACCAATTTAGGAATTGACTGGCTGGCGAGCGCTGAAATTTCTCTGTCGCCAACATCTGATAGTCGTCTGCTCAGGCAAGCTATCTTTGGTTGCGGATGGCTTGAGAAACTTATTTCTAATGCGTAACGAAGCGAATTAAATTCATTTTCTTTTTAATACAATGATGTACAGCGCTGAGCCTACTGCCACTGAACTGGCTAAATGGTTCAAATGGCTCTGAGCACTATGGGACTCAACTGCTGTGGTCATTAGTCCCCTAGAACTTAGAACTACTTAAACCTAACTAACCTAAGGACATCACAAACATCGATGCCCGAGGCAGGATTCGAACCTGCGACCGTAGCAGTCACACGGTTCCGGACTGCGCGCCTAGAACCGCGAGACCACCGCGGCCGGCGCCACTGAACTCCGTAATTGTATAAGCAACCCGAAACTGTGACTGGAACAGGTTTTAATCTGCTTTATTTAAAACTGCACACTGAGTGTGGCAGAGGAGATATTACACGTCTCACTCTCTAAATAGTGAGATACTTTTTATTTAGGTTGACTTTAATACCAATCGTGTGATCATGATGGCACGTGTTGTGGATTGGCAGGAGAGCCAACCCAGTATTATAGAGGAAGCCGAAAGGCACGCGTTTTAGCTCACGCAGGCTAGCGTGAGGTCTGGAACAGGACAAGGAATTTAGACTTTTTTAAAAAAAAAAGGAGGTAGCTGGTGGAATACTTAACTTTAATCCATTAATGTTGAACGTAGCTCTTGTCTGTACATTATTTACAATATCATTAGTAACTGAACATGGCGCCTTGCTAGGTCGTAGCAAATGACGTAGCTGAAGGCTATGCTAACTATCGTCTCGGCAAATGAGAGCGTATTTTGTCAGTGAACCATCGCTAGCAAAGTCGGTTGTACAACTGGGGCGAGTGCTAGGAAGTCTCTCGAGACCTGCCGTGTGGCGGCGCTCGGTCTGCAATCACTGATAGTGGCGACACGCGGGTCCGACGTATACTAACGGACCGCGGCCGATTTAAATGCTACCACCTAGCAAGTGTGGTGTCTGGCGGTGACACCACAGCACGTATTCTACATTTTCCTGTAGATATAATCCAGTGTATTGCGCTATTTCTTACCATTAACTTCCCAGCTTTGTGTTCGCGGATGGGTGTTCTGTAGAATGTCGTTGGATTCTCCCGCTCGCAACGATCCACAGATGGTGTATCTCCAGTCACAAGTTAGTGCTGTTGAGACTTGGGACTTAGGGAAAGCAGGAAAAGGTGTGGACGGGGCCTAATCTGTTACCGTTGGTTGCACGGTAAACATATACAATTTACTTAAGGAACTATTTTTTTAAAACGATAATTTTTTTGAAAAATTGACTGCGAAGGCCTTATTAACAGATAATTCAAAATTATTTGTTGGCTGAAGGCCACAAGCTATACTTCAGAACAATTAACGGCTGAAGGCCTGAATCACCAATGAGGAAGACAATTACACGTTAAAAATACCAAAAAAAAAAAATTTAAAACAATCATTTAAAAACAAATGAACTGTAACACAAGCTATACTGATGGTTGAAGGCCTTATTAAGAAGAATTAAAATTATTTGTCGGCCGACGGCCACGAGCAGTACTTAAAAACAATTATCGGCTGACGGCTTAAATTACAAATGAGGAAGACAGTTAGACGTTAACAATACCAAAATAATTCTTAAAACAATCATTAAAAAATTAACTACAACACAAGCTACACTGTCGAGCGAAGGCCTTATTAAGAAGAATTTATTTGTTGGCTGAAGGCCATAAGCAACAGGAATAATTTAAACAAAATATAATTTTTAAACAATTGACACAATCCAAATAGAAAGGGAGTGATCCACAGACAGTGTTCCAAGGATCGACCTGACAAAAGTCCATACAGCTGCATAAGCGGTGAGACAGGCAGCCAAGAGTTATGCTCACCTAGCAGGATGAGAACTCAAACTAGGGACCGTTTAAATGTCTATCAATCCTCTTAGTAAATCCACCTAACGTGTGATAACCAGTATAACGATGGAATAATTCAAGCAAGGGCAAAGTGACAGAAAGCACTGAGTCTTCAGAATCCGGTGTTTAAAACATCAAAAGTCAGAAGGAACCACTACAACGAAGGTAGACAAAAGAAACCAAATCCACACCGCAATCAAGGAGGCTGTCGAACTACATGTCTTGGCGGACAGCATCGGCAAGACGAGGAAAAGTACACTGCCTCAATAATACGCTAACCTCCATGGCAGGTAACTGGGGCATAAGCGGCCACTAGGCAGTAAAATACCGCTGGTTGCACTTCACCAAACAATAACACAAAATTCAAAAACTAATTACAGGCAGTAGAAGAGATCTGCCAACTCGAAACGCACCACTTGCTGCTGTTCATCTCACGGCGACCCTCGCGCAGCAACACACAAACAAACGGCGCAATCACAAAATAGAGGAGGTTTCACTACTGGATTAATGTTCACGCAACTCAACGTGCTGGGTCCGGTGGACAACGAGGTTGTGGCCCTCGCAACTACAGCCCCTCGATCTGGCAATGCCTGTGCGCTGCCAGTGGTCCCAGCATGTCCTCACGCTGCCAGACCTCACAGCTGCTCTGTCCGAACTGAACTCCCGACACCCCAGACCCGGAAAACATCCTTCCAAAGATAGTAAGGGTACTAGATATCAATAAACGCTGTTGCTGCCACTCGCAGAGAGACAACGCTAGCAAATGCAGTGGCGCCAGTAAACAGAAGAAGAAAACGAGACGCCACTACCCCTATTACACGATGCCAGCCTACCAGCGGCACCAACGCGAGCCACACACAGCTCAGCTGTGTCGGAGGCAACAAACCATCAGCTTTCCCCCATAGCTACTCCTGTAGATATTATAGCTATCGTTCTTGCTGTGTGTGGTGTCTCTCCATGATTGCATACCGCTGTTCTATCGAGCGATCCATCTTCAGCGTTTTCACAAGTGTCACGGGCACACAAACAACGTAATACGCGAAGCTCGACCCTCACTGCACCAGAGCTCCGACGCGACTGCGAACCGGTTCTATTGTTAGCTCAGATGGCTCTGAGCACTATGGGACTTAACTACTGAGGTCATCAGTCCCCTAGAACTTAGAACTACTTAAATCTAACTAACCTAAGGACATCACACACATCCATGCCCGAGGCAGGAATCGAACCTGCAACCGTAGCGGTCACGCGGTTCCAAACTGACGCGCTTAGAACCGCACGGCCACACCGGCCGGCGTTAGCTCAGATCCCCCACCACGTGACGTACAGGTGGAGACCGCCTTGCGAGCGACTGGGGCGCCGCGCGGCGGCCAGTCTCATTACTTATCTACCACACCCTGTATAATAGTTGCCGGCAAACCTCTAAAAGAACCTTTGTGGCCTTTGTGGCCTTTCGCGAGATGAATGTGGAACAAGTAATATGTTATCTGACACGTACACTCTCGAAAGTACAGCATCTGGCTTGTAACATCTACCGGAGAAGCTTGTTACTAACCACCCCACAATATTTTCCTTCTGACTAAAGGATCGAAGTTCTTTACCTCACTATCTCGTCGAACTAACCCTGTGACGACCATGTTCGTCTACCGCAAGTTTTTCTCGGTGAGTGAGTCTCAGGCGTTAACAGTGTTTTGGTTGGCAGGAGAGCCAACACCGTGTTACTAGAGGAGGCCGAAAGGCACGCGTTTTAGCTCACGCAGGCTGGCTTGAGGTCTGGAACAGGACAAGGAAATTAGAATTTAGAAAAACGGACGTAGCTGGTGGAATACTTAACTTTAATCAGTTAATGAAGAACGTCGGTCATGACGGTACATGATTCACAATATCAATAGTAACTGATAATGGCGTAGCTGAAGGCTATGTTAAACTATCGTCTCGGCAAATGAGAGCGTATTTTGTCAGTGAACCATCGCTAGCAAAGTCGGTTGTACAACTGGGCGACTGCTAGGAAGTCTCTCTAGACCTGCCGTGTGGCGGCGCTCGGTCTGCAATCACTGATAGTGGCGACACGCGGGTCCGACGTATACTAACGGACCGCGGTCGATTTAAAGGCTACCACCTAGCAAGTGTGGTGTCTGGCGGTGACACCACAAACAGCAACAGACGTATTGCATCTGAGGGCATCAGAATGGTCAGAGGTTGCACCGACGTCAAACCAAACGTTTTTCACTCGACAGCCTAGTATGGTGACAGAGACGCTACGTAGCCGTGCACGAATGTTGTATTAATAAGTCTCATAACGATAGGCATGTCTCAAGGCATACTCACAGTATCGGTTACAATCTTATTGAAAGAAAAAGTGTTAAGTTGGTATCGGGGTAGATCACAGTAGACTGTGACCTGTTCAAATAGTATTCCGGACTTGCAACGGCAGCGTTCCATTAATAGTGGTTGATAATTTTGTATCCTGCCTGGATAGGCGGTGCGTGAATCTGCTCCTGTGAACTGCTTCTGCAAAATATGCCGAGAGTGAAGGACGAGAGTAGGAGCAGGAAAATGTGAAGTACTTCGGTACTGCGTGTAAATTTAAAGCACCTTTACTATAGGTAGAATATGAATACATAAATTGTTAATTAACTTTGGCTGAGATGAGGACGTAGGTGCGAAGTCGTACATCAATCAAAGTAACATCGACTAGAAGCTACAAAGGCAAATTCTGTAGTGGCTCGCCGACTATGAAATAGAAACAACGTCGCTTGGTCGTCTACTCGGAATCAGATGGGTAGACTCCGGAGTGGCGCTCGTAGAGCTGCACAGCGCCGGCTAGTGGGCGCTGTCGTCGGCGAAGATCTTCCGCTCTCGTAGTGCCAACCTAAGAACGGGCACCTACGCTGTGGCGTCGTAGCTATCGATACCACAAGTAAGGCAAGTGAAATACAACGAAACATTGTGACATGTCGGTATGATTCGTTATAACCAATGGTGCAGCAACACAGGCGTAATGCAGGCAAAGAAGCTAGGAGTCCGACAGGAAGAGTATACAAACTACGTTATGAGTTGGTGGGCAGATGCATCTAGGTAATTTCAACTTAATGATCACTACATAACAGTGCAGGCTACCATCTGTATAACGCGATAATCCTACGCAGTCTTTACTATTCTGATATGTACTATCGTGGAGACAAAGACTTTTACGTATTATTAACATTGCTTTTATCATGAAAAAGTTCGTATCCTTTAGTATGGTTTAGTGTGCTTGCTTTTCATACTTGCATGTTATCAGGGTGTAGAATACTTCCTTTACTACTGTCACTTTCCCCCTCTGTTATTCCAGTTGCGGATGTTGCGCAGGAGGATAGACTGTTGGTAAGCCTTTGTATGCTCTCGAGTCTGTCTAATTTTACCATAATGCTCGTTTCGTAAGTTCTATAAACATATTACCGATTCAGTGTGAGAAACTCGTTGGCATTCAGAACACCTTACAGTCAGAATGTAGAGATACAAGTCCTCCATGATTTTCAAGGGAATATTAAGAATACAAAAAAAAAGTGGCAATTTTGGGTAACGATTATGGAGATAGCTAGCTATCACGCACACTGCTCTCCAAAGTAGCCGGCCGGGATGGCCGAGCGGTTCTAGGCGCTACAGTGTGGAACCGCGCGACCGCTACGGTCGCAGGTTCGAATCCTGCCTCGGGCATGGATGTGTGTGATTTCCTTAGGTTAGTTAGGTCTAAGTAGTTCTAAGTTCTAGGGGACTGATGACCCAAGTCCCATACTACTCAGAGCCATTTGAACCATTTTTTTTCTCTCCAAAGTAGGCCACCAAGCATCGAGAATACTGAGATCGGTGACTGTGGCAGCCGAGGGACATGCGACAGTTCATCCTAGTGCTCGCAAAACTAGTTCCGGGCGATGCGAGCTGTGTGAAGGGGAACCTCACGGTGATGACAACAGCAGTTACATGTGCGGTCCAGATAATGTACAAATGTACAAACACTTTTAAGTTGGAGTATCAACAAATGTTACTGTACTTTTTTTAAAAAAAGAACGATGTACCGGGTGATCAAAAAGTCAGTATAAATTTGAAAACTGTATAAATCATGGAATAATGTAGATAGAGAGGTACAAATACACACACATGCTTGGAATGGCATGGGGTTTTATTAGAACCAAAAAAATCCAAAATTCAAAAAATATCCGACAGATGGCGCTTCATCTGATCAGAATGGCAATAATTAGCATAACAAAGTAAGACAAAGCAAAGTTGATGTTCTTTACAGGAAATGCTCAATATGTCCACCATCATTCCTCAACAATAGCTGTAATCGAGGAATAATGTTGTTAACAGCACTGTAATGCATGTCCGGAGTTATGGTGAGGCATTGGCGTCGGATGTTGTCTTTCAGCATCCCTAAAGATGTCGGTCGATCACGATACACTTGCGACTTCAGGTAAACCCAAAGAAAATAATCGCACGGACTGAGGTCTGGGGACCTGGGAGGCCAAGCATGACGAAAGTGGCGGCTGAGCATACGATCATCACCAAACGCCGCGCGCAAGAGATCATTCACGCGTCTAGCAATATGGGGTGGAGCGCCATCCTGCATAAACATCGTACGTTCCGGCAGGTGTTTATCAGCCAGGCGTACCTCTCACCCGTCACGGAAGCAGTTACAAAACCAGAATCAAGCATTTCCTCGAAGAAAAAAGGGCCGATAACGGTAGATGTGGTAAATCGAACCCATACCGTGACTTTCTCGTCGTCGAATGGAGTTTCCACTACAAGTCTAGGATTTTCGGTAGCCCAAATTCTGCAGTTGTAGGCTTTGATAGACCCTCGGAGCGTGAAATGAGCTTCGACGGTCCACAACACATTACTCAACCAATGGTCATCTTCCGCCATCTTTTGAAACGCCCACACCGCAAATGCCCTCCGCTACACTAAATCGGCAGGTGATGCCGATGGATTTTGCACGGATAGCATCGGAGAGTACGTCTCAGTGCCAACCAAACAGTAGTGTATGGAATGCCGGTGCGACGTGCGACTGCACGAGCGCTGACTTCCCCGTGCATAGACAAAACCGCTACAGTCTCCATTTCTTCCTGAACTGTCCCAGCAGCATAACGCCTTGTGCTCGGTCGGCCACTACGGGGTCTATCGTCTAAACAACCAGTGCTTCGAACTTCGAAATCATTCTCGCCACAGCTGCATTTGTCAACGGACCTTTACCCGTTCGAATCCCCTTCCTATGGCGATAGGATCGTGACGCTAAACTAGCACATTCCCCATTCTGACAATACAGCTTCACTAAAAGCGCCTTTTCAGGTAACGTCAACATGCTGCACTATTGGCGCATCTGATTCCCTCTCTCATTACAGCTCCTTTTATACATGATTGTCATGCGCAGACACTGACGTTTTGCTGTCCAGCGCCATCTGTCGGACATTTTATGAACTTTGTTTTTTTTTGTTCTAATAAAACCCCGTGTCATTCCAAGCATGTGTGTCAATTTTTACCTCTCTATCTACATTATTCCGTGGTTTATTAAGTTTTCGAATTTATTCTGACTTTTTGATCACCCGGTATTTTATTTATTCAGTTTACCTTGTATCTCTTTACATTAACACGTGTTGCCTATGTAATTCATCAAGGATGGGCGGTAAAACTTAAGATGCTTCATCTGTACTACGTCGGAAGCAGCTGCTTGTAGCTAGCGGCCTATGTGGGAATTTCTGTGGCCACGTCCAGCGACAGGCTGTCATGGGATCACAGATAATACGCCCCATACCATGCTCACTTAAGGATCGTAGTTGGACGTTGTATAACGCAGATCGAACTGGGAAGCTGGAATATTTGTTAATGGCAAGAATATAGGGAGTATCAGTGTTTTTTAATGGAATGGACGGCATCTGAATTACACATCTGATCCCGTCTGGTACTTGGCTGACATGGATAAATTATTAGTATGCTGCATCAGGTATGTTGATGGATTTATTTATACACGTAGTTCCTCTCCAACCCAGGTGCTGTCACCTCCCCACACCCACCTAAGGGGTACTTTACCGTGTGAAGCAACCTTGGTGACTTTTCCTAGGATCGTTCTTCATGACGAGCGAATTTGTTTCTATAAGAAACTAAAATGAGCACATGTATGTAAGTAGGCTGTTTATGTGTGTGTATGTTGGCAGCGCCATGTAACGCTCTGCATTAATAACTCTGACAGCTCTGTGTGCACTCTGCAAGAGACTCTGTGGCTGGTCGCACTGGCAGTTGAAGGTGAACAGTCAGCAGTGATGGAAGTTGGGAGTGAGTAGTCAGCAGTGATGGAGGTTAGAGGTTAATAATTAGCAGTGCTGGAGGTTTGCAGTATTAGTGCGAGCGGACGGTCTGAATGTGTATCCGTCATGCAGATTTATTACTGATGATTATACAATTTTTTGAACTGGTTGTTACTTCATTAAGGTAAAATCTGCTAAATACATTGTTTGCTCAGCAACAAAATCTTTCCTTTACTAATCACAAGCCTATGAGTAGTTAGAGCCTTCAGTAGTTAGAATCTCTTATTTAGCTGGCTTTATTGGTGTTTGCTGAATTTCTGTAGTTCGTGTAATTAAGATTTTCTGAGAGGTAAGTGACTTATGATATGTATGGGTTATTGTTCCGATTTCTTCTTCTGCAGGACAATTCTTTTGTGTTAATTATTTGAGCAGTCAGATAGCGTTTGAGTTCTATTTGCCAGGAATAATTCTGTAGGTCAGATATGAAATGATAAAGACAAGCAAAGTGAGAGTACGTTCAGTTTCACTCAGCAGTTTCAGAATCAAATACACTACTGGCCATTAAACTGCTACACCAACAAGAAATGCAGATGATAAACGGGTATTCATTGGACAAATATATTATACTAAAACTAACATGTGATTACATTTTCACGCAATTTGGGTGCACAGATCCTGAGAAATCAGTACCCAGCACAACCACCTCTGGGCATTGAGTCAAACAGAGCTTGGATGGCGTTTACAGGGACAGCTGCCCATGCAGCTTCAACGTGATACCACAGTTCATCAAGAGTAGTGACTGGCGTATTGTGACGAGCCATTTGCTCGGCCACCATTGACCAGGCGTTTTCAATTGGTGAGAGATCTGGAGAATGTGCTGGCCAGGGCAAGAGTCGAACATTTCCTGTATCCAGAGGGGCCCGTACAGGACCTGCAAGATGCGGTCGGGCATTATTCTGCTGAAATGTAGGGTTTCATAGGTATCGAATGAAGAGTAGAGCACGGTTCGTAACACATCTGAAATGCATCGTTCAGTGTTCAAAGTGCCGTCAATGCGAACAAGAGGTCACCGAGACGTGTAACCAATGGCACCCCATACCATCACGCCAGTTGATACGCCAGTATGGCGATGACGAACACACGCTTTCAATATGCGTTCACCGCGATGTCGCCAAACACGGATGCGACCATCATGATGCTGTAAACATAACCTGTAGTCATCCGGAAAAATGACGTTTTACCATTCGTGCACCCAGGTTCGTCGTTGAGTACACCATCAGAGGCGCTCCTGTCTGTGATGCAGCGTCAAGGGTAACCGCAGCCATGGTCTCTGAGCTGATAGTCCATGCTGCAAACGTCGTCGAGCTGTTCGTGCAGATGGTTGTTGTCTTGCAAACGTCCTCATCTGTTGACTCAGGGATCGAGACGTTGCTGCACGATCCGTTAAAGCCATGCGGATAAGATGCCTGTCATCTCGACTGCTAGTGATACGAGGCCGTTGGAATCCAGCAAGGCGTTCCGTATTACCCTCCTGAACCCACCGATTCCATATTCTGCTAACGGTCATTGGATCTCGACCAACGCCAGAAGCAATGACACGATACGATAAGCCGCAATCGCGATAGGCTACAATCCGACATTTATCAAAGTCGGAAACGTGATGGTACGCATTTCTCCTCCTAACACGAGGCATCACAACAGTGTTTCACCAGGCAACGCCGGTCAACTGCTGTTTGTGTATGAGAAATCGGTTGGAAACTTTCCTCATGTCAGCACGTTGTAGGTGTCGCCACCGGCGCCAACCTTGTGTGAATGCTGTGAAAAGCTAATCATTTGCATATCACAGCATCTTCTTCCTGTCGGTTAAATTTCGGGTGTGTAGCACGTCATCTTCGTCGTATAGCAATTTTAATGGCCAGTAGTGTAAATTAAGAAGTTTCACTCTCCCAGTTATTGCAATTTAAGTAAAAATATATTTGACCAAAGAAGTTTCAGTTTGTAAACCTGTCTGCCCGTATTACTTTCGTATATGAGTCGTAACTCTGTGTTACTGGGGTGTGTGTTTGTGTTTATGTGTGTGTGTGTGTGTGTGTGTGTGTGTGTGTGTGTGTGTGTGTGTGTGTTTGTGTGCGTGCGTATGTGCGTCTGTGTGAGAGTGGGAGACAGAGGTACGGAAGGAGGGAGGGAGAGAGAGACGGAGAGAGAGAAAAAGAGAGGGAGAGAGAGAGACAGATGCATAGAAGTGCTTCTTGCCAGTTGTGTATGTTTCGCATCTACCTTTGACAGTGAGCTTATAGATCCTCAATTGCCAGTAAGAACGTGATAGATATAATGTCCTCCATGCACTGTACAGAAACTTTGTTTAGATGTTAGGACTTTCTTCTACTTCAGTTCCTCCGAGAAACACACATATTCGTTGGTTATCGTAATATTTTGTATCAAGTGCTATGATGCGGCCGCCTCAGACTGCTTCTAGCTGTGTCTGCTTGCCGCTCCACACCTCGCCTTGGCTTTACTGCTGCTGGAGGAGCGCTGTACCATGGCGGAAGGCAGCGACAGCGCTGGTGCCAACTGCCAGGCACGCCGGGAATACGACTATGCCGTGAATAGTTAATTCACGGCACGAATGATGAGAGAAAACGTTACGACGACCTCTTTAACAGCGTGTTGGCGTATCTCTGGGACACAGTACAGCAGCGACTCTGCATTGCGTGGACACGTCCTTGGTAGTTTTCTGGATGCCGGAGGCAACCAATGTCTACGCAGAGACCACGGCAATCCCGTAAATTACGAACCGGTGCTTCGTGGTCACGTAGCTGGCTCACTGTAGCCTCCTAGACGCTTACTATCGGATTCAGAATAGGCAGAATTGATGGCCAAAACATCAACTTGAGTTCACTATCATGCTCCTGAAGCCACTGTAGTGTGATTCTGCAGTGTGACACGGACTTCAGCCTGCTTCAAGATGTCGTCACGATCTGGGAAGATGTCAGTTATGGAGAGATGTAGGTGGTCTGCAATAATATTCATATACTTCACAGCTGCCATGGTTCTTTCGCTAACTGCCACAGTTCACATGGAAACTCAGGTGCATGTCCTCCGCAGCATAACACTGTACCATCACTGTGTCCGTGGCGTGGTGCGTATTTCGAGAATCCGTTCGTTTGGATGACGGCGTACATGGACACGACCATCGACCCGATGTAACAAGAATTATGTTTCATTTCCATTGATTCACGGTCCAGTCTCGATGCTCCTGCGCCCACCTCGATCGTAACTGATGATATTGTTGGCTGAGTATGGGAACACATGGGGATCATGTGTTGCGGAGTCCGTTGTTTAACTGTGCGTGCTGGATGACGTGCTCCAAAACAATTGTATCCTCAAAGCCGAGCGGGATTAGCCGAGCGGTCTAGGGCGCTGCAGTTACGGTCCCGGCGGAGGTTCGAGTCCTCCCTCGGGCATGGGCGTGTGTATTTGTCCTTAGGATAATTTAGGTTAAGTAGTGTGTAAGCTTAGGGACTGATGACCTTAGCAGTTAAGTTCCATAAGATTTCACACATCTTTGAATGTATATCTACGAGGTGTGGCTAGAAAAAAACCGGACTAGTACTGGTGAAACAATAAAACGAATGCAATAAGGCTGAAAGTCGCGTGGCCTGTCACGTGACTCTCGCTCCGCCTACTGCTCGAGTTTCATCTGCCTCCTGCACTCAGTCTGCCCGTGGCGTCTGTTTTAAGTAGTTGACGTTTTGTCTGTGCGTCGGAAAATGTTGAGTGTACAGAAAGAACAGCGTGTTAACATCAAATTTTGTTTCAAACTAGGAAAATCTGCAAGTGAAACATTTGTAATGTTACAACAAGTGTACGGCGATGATTGTTTATCGCGAACACAAGTGTTTGAGTGGTTTAAACGATTTAAAGATGGCCGCGAAGACACCAGTGATGACACTCGCACTGGCATACCATTGTCAGCAAAAACTGATGCAAACATTGAAAAAATCGGTAAACTTATTCGACATTTTCCTTGTCAACTCCTGTTAACTCAGACACTGCTCTGATTGTTAAACGGCGATCTTGTCGAACAAGTTTACCGATTTTTTCAATGTTTGCATCAGTTTTTGCTGACAATGGTCTGCCAGTGCGAGTGTCATCACTGGTGTCTTCGCGGCCATCTTTAAATCGTTTAAACTACTCAAACACTTGTGTTCGCGATAAACAATCATCGCCGTACACTTGTTATAACATTACAAACGTTTCACTTGCAGATTTTCCTAGTTTGAAACAAAATTTGATGTTAACACGCTGTTCTTTCTGTACACTCAACATTTTCCGACGCACAGACAAAACGTTAACTACTTAAAACAGACGCCACGAGCAGACTGAGTGCAGGAGGCAGATGAAACTCGAGCAGTAGGCGGAGCGAGAGTCACGTGACAGGCCACGCGACTTTCAGCCTTATTGCATTCGTTTTATTGTTTCACCAGTACTAGTCCGGTTTTTTTCTAGCCACACCTCGTATATATCCTCAAACGCATTGTGCTATGTCGTCAGATGTGTCACAGATCGCCTATACAGGGCCGGCAACCACGTTCCTGACAGTACAACCAGCAGCTCCTAAAGGAGTTAGTAGAACAGGAATGGCCGACCAGCTAGGATAACGTTGCGTTAGTCGTACCACAGCGTAAGTGGTACTCCAGTAATATCTGACCCCACGTCTATAAAATGCGACTTCAAGTAGTGTAGAACTGAACTAAGTAGTCGTGCGTGTAAACAAAAAGCAAGTGAGCGGAACACTGGTTGTCGTGACAGAAAAATAATTAGCAAGTCAGTTTGTTTGACTGTTTTTATTACATTCTCTCGTCTATTTGCAATCAGTTTCAGAGAAAAATAAAGTGATACAGTAATCGTTTCCTATCATGTGTAGCTTCGTAGTACCCTGCCATTCATTTAACCATAACCAAACGGTAGAAAAATTGGAGGTTAAACGTTTATTTCTGGTTTGAAACGGTAGAGGTCTCTCTGCCTAAGTCGTACTTGTGGAGAATTCGTTAATCGTATCAGATCGACTTACGCGTTGTTCGAAATTACACACCAACTAAGAATGGTTTGTTTCAGCCAACCAGTATGATGAGGAGAGCATACAGTAAGAGGAAGCTTTAGCATATGAACGAAGCTTTACTGAATCGGAATGGTGAAATTTGATTTAATGAAGCCTACATGGCGTTGTCACTTGTAAGTAAAAAATCAAAATTTCGAAGACCTAATGATATGGAAATTGAATTAGCACAGTATATAACTAATTTAGTCTAGTTTCTTCGAAGTAACTATTACTCAATTAAGGAAACTTGCTTAACAACTTGCTGGAAAATATCATCTGCCGTATCGCTTCAAATAAAAATAAAAGAAAGAAAAAAGAAAACGATAAAAATGGTACTACACGTTTAAGAAAGATTATCGAACTTCATCCTTGCGAGTGTGGTGTCACTGCTAGACACCACACTTGCTAGGTGGTAACTTAAATCGGCCGCGGTCCTGTAGTACATGTCGGACCCGCGTGTCGCCACTGTGTATTCGCAAACGTAGCGCCACCACAGGGCAGGTCACAAGACACGGAATTGACCTCGCCCCAGTTGTACGGACGACATAGCTTGCGACTAGACCTACCAAGTATTCCTCTCATTTGCCGAGAGACAGATTAAATAGCCTTCAGCTAGTCCATCGCTACTACCTAGCAAGGCGCCATGTGTATCATTGCTAATTGCTTACTACTATGCAAGAGATGTATTTCAACAAGAACAAGACTACATTAAAGTTAAGTATATTAAAATCTCTCTTCTTTTCTTTATAGTTTTCATCCAGTCTCCTGTTTCAGAATTTACGCCCGTCTGCGTTAGTTTCGCGTGCACCTAGCCACTCATTGTGTCGAGACCTTAGGGAATCGACACAACAATATTTTGGCGACGAGGATGGGATGCCGCGCCCACGTTGCAGTCTTTATGTTATACTTGCTCTAATTTGCTTGTGTCATGGCTTCGCCGCATTCTCCAGATGTACTGTCCGAATTTTTTCGCTTGCAGAATCAGCAGACGCAGGCGTTATTGGAAGCCCTTGGACAGCTCGTCCAGGGTCAACGTGCGCTGCAAACCGATGCGGCGGCAGCCGCTTCTTCGCTACCGCAGCCACACAACGCTGTCGCACCGCCATTTAGGCCCTTTGAGGCCACAACCGAAAGCTGGACTGAGTGGGCCAGCCAGTTCAACTTCCACATCACAGCTTATGGAATTCAAGGTAAAGAGCGGCAGCCGTTTTTGCTTTCTTGTGTCGGTGTGTCTACCTACCGTGTGATAGTGAAATTGTTTCCCCGACGCGACGTAGCAACTCTGTCCTACGAAGAAATTTTGTCTGCTTTGGATGCCTATTTCAAAGAAACAGTTAATGTAGTTGCCAAACGGTATACGTTTTTTCGTACAAAACGTACGGCCGGTCAGACTAACAGGGAGTGGGTAGCAACTTTGCAAGGCCTTACTAGAGACTGCGCGTTTGCCTGTGAATGTGGCCTCCCATATTCAGATACTATGGTGCGTGATGCAATTGCACAGAACGTTTCTGATGTTCGCATAAGGGAACAGATTTTGAAACTAGTTAATCCCTCCCTGCAACAAGTGATAGACATATTGGACAGGCAAGACACACTTGACTTTGCTCAGGAATCATTTGAAACTTCGCCAGCAGCGTGTCACGTTAATCGGCCCGCCCGGCCCGCTGCACGGGACGCTGAGCGGCCCTCGCGCCCGACTTCGCAGCGGCCGCCTAGCTTGCAACCACGTGCGCCGCGTAAGCAAGCAAATGCAGTGAAATCTTGCCCGCGGTGTGCAACTAGACATTCGCGTGAAAATTGCCCGTCACGCCAAGCTATTTGCTTTTACTGTCAAAAGAAAGGACATGTACAAAGTGTTTGCCAGAAAAAGTTAAGATCAGACAATCACACAAATTCCAGGCCCTTTGCTTCGCGCCGGAATCGAACCCAGGACAATCAGGCTCGTGGACCTTCGCCCATGGACATTCATGTGGTTCATTCCCACCCGTCCAGTGACACTTTAGCTAACAGTGACTGTGTTCGTCCCACCCACAGTGTGCGTCGACGTCGCCGGAAATCCAGTAAAGTTGCAAGTGCTTCTGGACCTGTATCAGTTCAAATTGCACGAGACAGTCGCTCTTGTCGTCAACAAGACAATAAACTTTTTGTGGACTTAGACTTTGCAGGAAAAGTGATACCATTCCAGCTCGATACCGGAGCTGCAGTTTCATTGCTCAATCACGACACGTACAAACAACTGGGCGCCCCGCCATTGCGTGCCGCAAATGTTACGTTAACTAGTTACTCAGGACAGCACATACCTGTGTTAGGACAGTGCAGCCTTATTGCAACATACAAGGGACAGACAAAACTTGTGTCATTTTATGTTCTTCGTTCCTCTAGTGCCGTGAACTTGTTTGGTTTAGATTTGTTTCAATTGTTTAATATGTCTATTGTAAATCAGGTCCTATCAGTGAATCAGACTGTGCCTTCCGCCAGTGTTTCTAGTCTTTGTGAAGAATTTGCAGACATTTTTTGCACCGGGCCTTGGTTGCGCTCAGAACTATGAAGCGCATTTGGAACTGAAAGATAACGCGCAACCAAAATTTTTCAGAGCGCGCAATGTTCCCCACGCATTGCGTGATGAGGTCGCAAGAACATTAGCCGAATTAGAATATCAAGGTGTAATTGAACGTGTGCAGGCTTCTCTCTGGGCCTCACCCTTAGTAATTTTGCCAAAACCTTCCGGAAAATTGAGACTTTGTGTGGACTTCAAGGCAACTGTGAATCCACAACTTGTGACTGCTACTTTTCCTTTGCCCCGCCCGGAAGATCTTTTTGACAAACTGTGCCCGGGAAAATATTTTTCAAAATTGGACCTAGCAGATGCGTACTTGCAAATACCTGTGGACGAAGAATCCCAGCGCGTCTTGGTGGTAAACACGCATCTTGGCTTGTATCGCTTCAAAAGACTGCCATTCGGGTGTGCATCCGCCCCTGCATTGTTTCAGCGATATTTACAAACTATTTGTGCGTCGGTCCCTACGGCTGCGAACTATCTGGACGATATTGTAATCTCAGGAAAGACAGAAGCAGAACATTTGCAAAATCTCCGAACATTATTTCAGGTATTGCGTCAGAATGGTCTTCGCTTGAGGAAGGACAAATGTGTGTTTTTTGCTCGTGACTTACCGTACCTGGGGCATGTCATAAATGCCCAAGGTATACATCCGAGTCCAGAGCACCTTCGTGCCATTCAGGACTTGCCGTCACCGCAGAACTTAAAACAGCTACAGAGTGTGCTGGGTAAGGTAAATTATTATTCAAAGTTTGTGCGCAATGCTTCTTCCATTTCAGCTCCGCTTCATCGCTTACGCCGTAAAGGTGTTCCGTTCGTCTGGACGACGGAATGCGAACGCGCCTTTCGCCAGTTGAAATCGGCGTTCCTTTCCAATACTTGCCTTACGCCATTCGATCCCAGAAAACCCCTTTTGTTGCTGGTAGATGCATCGGATTTCGGGATCGGTGCTGTGCTTGCGCACAAAGATGGCTCGCATGATCGCCCTATTGCCTTTGCGTCCAAATTGCTCTCATCTGCGCAAAGAAATTATTCACAAATAGAGAAGGAAGCTTTGGCTCTTGTGTTTGGTGTTTCAAAGTTCCATGATTTCTTGTATGGTCGTCACTTTACCATAATCACGGACCACAAACCTTTGACATCACTTTTTCATCCGAACAAGCCTGTACCTCCACGTACAGCGCAGAAATTCATTCGCTGGTCTCTTTTTCTCTCGCAGTACCGCTACGATATCTTGTATCGGTCCACTGCTAAGCACGGCAACGCTGATGCGTTGTCCCGTTTGCCTGTTGCTGAGGATAAGGCATTCGATTCTTCCGAACTTGCTTGCATGTTCATTGATTCGGAAGCCGATGACGTGGTCGCATCGTTTCCGATTGATTTTCGTCGTGTAGCTACTGCCACAGCTGCTGACCCTGTCCTTGCTTCCGTTTTGCGTTTTGTTGCTACGCAATGGCCCTTGTCAAAGTCACGGATCGAGGATCCTTTGGTTCGCAGATTTTTTGCTCACAAGGAGAGACTTTTTGTACGACGTGGTGTTTTGTTGTTGCGTTCCGATAATGATCAATCCCGAGTCGTGGTCCCACGTTCGCTACAGTCCTCTGTCTTACAGCTTCTTCACCAAGGACATTGGGGTATAGTGCGAACGAAACAACTTGCTCGACAGCACTGTACTTGGTTCGGAATCGATGCTGCGATTACGAATATGTGCTCCTCTTGTGTGGCGTGTGCCGAACAACAATCCGCACCGCCGCGGAAATTCTTTGCATGGCCGAAAGCCACTTCCCCTTGGCAACGCTTGCACATCGATTTTGCTGGTCCATTCTGGAATGCTCGATGGTTGGTTGTGGTCGATGCTTTCAGTAATTTTCCTTTTGTTGTCAGGATGTCTTCCACGACGTCTTCTGCCACAATCCAAGCCTTGTCTGCTATCTTTTGCATTGAAGGTCTTCCGCAGACTATTGTTTCCGACAATGGCCCACAATTCATGTCCGCGGAATTTCAGTCATTCTGCCAGGCCAATGGTATTCAACATCTGACATCCGCGCCGTTTTCGCCTCAGTCAAACGGTGCCGCTGAACGATTGGTCCGGACTTTCAAGTCACAGATGTTGAAGTTGAAAGAGTCGCATTCTCGGGAGGACGCTTTGTTGCTCTTTTTGTCCTCATATCGCTCTCAGCCTCGCGATGGTCGATCGCCGGCTGAATTGCTCCATGGTCGTCCTCATCGAACTCTGATGTCTTTGTTGCATCCGCCACATCAGGTTCCTGTGCAGCGGCAGACTCCTGCTTTTGCTCCTGGCGACGTTGTCTATTATCGCAACTATCGCGGTTCACAGCGTTGGCTCGCAGGGCGCATTCTTCGCTGCCTCGGCCGCGCGATGTATTTGGTTTTGGGGGGCCTCTGGTGAGGTGCGTCGGCATCTCAATCAGCTGCGCCTCTGTCGTCGCCTGGGTTCTGCCGCTCCCCGTCTGCTTTCAGCGACGGAGCCGTCAGGTCAGCGCCCTGGGGACCCATCTACTGGCTCGCCTCATCCCCAGGTGTTACCGACGATGCCTTCCATTTTGCCTCATGGCGTCGCGCCGCCGCAGCCGCCGCCGGCGCCGCCAGCAGCGGCCGCTTCGCTGCAGCCGCCTCGCGCCTCCCTGGGTCACGCGCCGCCGCTCGCTTCCCGTGACCAGCCGTCCTCCGCCATGGACCTCTTGCCCGCTCCGGACCAGATGTCGTCTTCGCCCGTCGGGTGCTCCGCCCACATGGAGGTCGACCCTTCTGTCTCATTACGTGCGCATACACCTCATGTTGACGTGCACCCTGGACTAGGTTTGCAGGCGTTTCCTAGCTCCCCTCGGACCGAATGGCCGGGTGCGGGTGGCACAGCCTCGCCTGTTGTTAGGCTCCCCACCTCATCGCATACGTCAACATGGGGTCCTCCCCACGGCGGGCGGAAGCCTTATCTCACGACCGTTCGCCGATTTGCGGGGGAGGAATGTGGTGTCACTGCTAGACACCACACTTGCTAGGTGGTAACTTAAATCGGCCGCGGTCCTGTAGTACATGTCGGACCCGCGTGTCGCCACTGTGTATTCGCAAACGTAGCGCCACCACAGGGCAGGTCACAAGACACGGAATTGACCTCGCCCCAGTTGTACGGACGACATAGCTTGCGACTAGACCTACCAAGTATTCCTCTCATTTGCCGAGAGACAGATTAAATAGCCTTCAGCTAGTCCATCGCTACTACCTAGCAAGGCGCCATGTGTATCATTGCTAATTGCTTACTACTATGCAAGAGATGTATTTCAACAAGAACAAGACTACATTAAAGTTAAGTATATTAAAATCTCTCTTCTTTTCTTTATAGTTTTCATCCAGTCTCCTGTTTCAGAATTTACGCCCGTCTGCGTTAGTTTCGCGTGCACCTAGCCACTCATTGTGTCGAGACCTTAGGGAATCGACACAACAGCGAGCTCCCGAAGTAATATCAATGGTACGAAGGAAGGGTCTTAATAAAGAGCGTGTTAATGAGCGTTTGATAAAATGAGGAAATAGAAGAGGAACGTAAGTTACTGTTGACCAAATATATAATAGCGATGAAACCGCATTATCCACAAACGTCAAATGGGCGTAATCACAAGCGAAGAAAAGATACTTACAAGTACATGAGTATGCGCGGTGAATGCAGCAGGTGAATTCATAGCTCCAATGTCAATATTTAAGCACAGCAGAATGCTCTTAAAAAGGGGAGTTTTATCAAGCACAGAATTTGGATGTTCGACGAACGACTGGACAACATCAGAACTGTTTTTCCAATGGTTATAACATGCCATAAAACACACAAATGTAGAAAAAGGGCCCAGAAACAAATTGTTATTTTAGCAGGTGGACAAAGCACACGCGACAAAAATTTAGACGCAATCCAGCTGGTTCGTGATTATGATGTAATCATGGTATCATTTCCTGCTCACACAACTCATCGACTACACCCATTGGACAGATTGGTCTTTAAAATACTTTAAGAAGTTCAAATCCTGTCAAGGTCATAAAACAAGTAAACATTGAAGAGCTCCTGGATAATGCATAATTCAGATCAATTTTTGTGGACATTTCACTAAACGGTTTTAAGGCGGCAGCCTTGTCGCCAAGTGATTCTAATGTCGTCAAATAAGATGACTTCGTAGCTACCGCTGTACGTATTGTTGACCAGTCAGACCAAGATTCGGCTGATGGAACTGAAGCAACAACGAGAAACTCTGGAAGACCGCCAAACGTAGCATTACCGCTTAATAATTAGTCTGGACGATTTACAAGAATGTGGACCTGAAAACAGTACTGCAACAGTTGCCGAAATTAACAGTCAATAAATAAAGTCCTACTTTAACATTTTATCCAAAAACCAGTGTATAACAACAGTTGTCAGAGAAAACCGGAAACGACCTAAACCCACTATGGAATTAACACCAAGTCCTGAAGAAAGGTAAAGAAGCCAGAGGAAAGGCAAAAAAAAGAAGAAACCTATGCACGAACCAAAAAAAGCGAGACAGTCAGATGAAAACTTTAAGAAGAGTAAAAAAAATTGAAGGGACAGCGTGAACTGGTAATGTCAACTGTGTGACATCGAAAAGAATACATGATTCAGTGTATGAATTGTAAAGGTTATGTGTATGACCTATGCTCTAGCGTGGAAAGTAAAATTAAGAAATATTTCTGTGATATCTCTGTTCAAGCCAGCTGATTTTTGACGTGCCAATTGAAGCAATTGAATTTGTAAGGAACTTATATTTTGTTTCCTATTTGTAATTTCATTACATGTAACTAAGGAAGTAACGTCATGTTTATAGTTTGTATTTCATTATTGTGTCGTTTTGTTACATTATACCATGGATTTAGCATGTCGTCGCTGTCTTCGTATCCTAAGTACGACTTAGGCTATGTGGCGTACGGATTAGGAAACCAGGCGCCTTAATCGTACCGAAGGTACAGATATGAAAAAGATTGTAAACCGATTTTGAAAAAAGACTTTTTTATTTGTGAGGAAGCTGGTTGACAGCTTAAAAAATAAAGATTCAGCCTACGCAAAACAAACTGTGTTATTTAAATCAACCTACCAAAAACAATTGTCCATTAAGGGGTCCGACTTGAGCAACCTTACCGTACGTCGTTTTCATTATACTCGCTCCCAAGTGTGGGGTAATAATCTGCCTTTTGTCAACGTCGTTTATGTAAATGCATTTCTCCATTTTCGGTCCCTATCATCGATAGAATGATTCCCTTTTTGTCTTTTCTGCGCTTATTACTTTCCTTTACCGCGACACCAGACCGCAGCACCACCAGATGGCATTCACTCTCGTGACGGGCACTTGTCATAATGTTTTGCCTCACCAGTTTATCTTGCTGCAAATGGTTCAAATGGCTCTGAGCACTATGACACTTAACTTCTGAGGTCATCAGTCGCCTAAAACTTAGAACTAATTAAACCTAACTAACCTAAGGACATCACACACATCCATACCCGAGGCAGGATTCGAACCTGCGACCGTAGCGGTCACGCGGTCCCAGACTGTAGCGCCTAGAACCGCACAGCCACTCCGGCCGGCTATCTTGCTGCAGATTTGCGCTTTCAGAGGATAACAAGTACAGTAGTTCAAGGTCATCTTATCTAGGAGTGTACATTTTTAACCACATTTACAAAAATATTGGCTTGAAAATTCGCGCTAGCCTTTCTGAAAAAGCTCTGGCGTACTATTGCCATGAATTAGCAAGTTACAAGATTCAGATGTGTTAACATCTGAGATACTACAACGTCTTAGGAAGTAAACCAACAACCAACGGTTATTATGCTGGAAATCATCAGAGCATCCATTTAAAGTACGTTTGTATTCCACGCGTGTACAGCGGCCACTAATAGGATTGGCTGTACCCAGATTCCATGTTTTATTCATGGCACAGTGTTCGCAATTTGTTACGTTTTCGCTAAGGTATCACCTACATATGTCGTCGTCATACTGCTAGTCAGCGGCCAAGCGATCGCATGCTAATGCAGCCTCTTGTGACATAACTGCAGCAGGCACGGAACCGCATCTGTGTGTGCCCTCAGTCGGCATCACGTCCTTATGCTAATTCCTCATTGTTCGTAATGAATGCCTCAGTCCCCGCCTTGTTTGGTAGAGAAGCGAGTGCTCTTTTGCGGTCAGAATATCTTTGGTGCGGAAGCGACTCCATGGCGCAGAAACGGAGATGGAAGGCACAGCATGCTTGGGAGATGTAGTAGAGCAAGACACGGCGGAGGGGCGTTCATTATCATGGCGGAAAAGGTACGGGAAATGCATGTTTTGAAATTGTATCAGTATTCTAATAACTGTGGTTAACCTTCTCCTTATCCCAACTGTCCTTGTTCAAAAATGTGAGTGAAATCTTATGGGACTTAACTACTAAGGTCACCAGTCCATAAGCTTACACAATATATAACCTAAATTATCCTAAGGACAAACACACACACCCATGCCCGAGGGAGGACTCGAACCTCCGCCGGGACCAGCCGCGACTGCTATTATACTATCACTATTCCATACTTACAGAAATAATTACAGTAAGTTTCAATAAAGAAAAAAAAGCTTCCATTCCACTTAATCAGCGTTGGGATCATTATGGGACAGTGCGAGAGAGGCTGACCCTTTTACACTACCTAAGCGATTATTGTGAGAAGACGTGATGATAACCTATATCCACTACCAAAAAAAAAAAAAAATTGTTTATACGAGGAGAACTTTCGTGCACATCCAAATCTGAATTTGACTAGAGAAAATTTCCTGGATACGACTGTTTTACGATTTTAAGTCGTAAACAAAGATCGGCTTATAAATGCATTTGACGAAGAAATCCCATCTAAAGCAGCAATTTATAATTTGTACGGATAAATGAAAATAGACAGGTTTTTAGTTACAGATGAGTTTCGTAAAGAATTCTCCAGAACTGCTATCACTGGTAAAAATGTCGCTGCTGTTCAAGCAATGCTTGAAGAAAACTGACGGACATCTTCTGAATTTATTTCTGCGACACTAGGCATTGGCGTGAGTCAGGTCCAAAATGTTTTACATCACCAGTTAGACCTGAGAAAACTTTGCTGTCGACAGGTTCCACAGATAGTGTCCTCCGATCAAAAACAACAACGCACTGATTGGTGCAAGAACACACTAGAAATATTCTAAGCTGGCACTTCAAATTTAGATTGGAATATCGTTACTCGTGATGAAACTTGGATTCATTGTTGTGATCCTGAAAGAGAGACTAAGCCTACAAAAAAGCCAAAAGAATTCTTAGTGCTCTTAAAAAGTTGATTCCTAATTTTTTTAAGTGTGATATTGTTGCTATATCTTTACAAGCTAGGGGTACCGTCACTACCGATTGCTCTTACAGCAAATTTTTGAAAAAAATTGTGAAAAGTAATATTTCCTTCAAGATACCGCATCGCCGCGCAGAGCAGATATAACAAGTGAGTATGTCTAGGCCCTACAAGTCAGCGCCATGGATTCTCTACCATACTAGCATCTTATGATTTCTTTTTGTTCACAAAAATTAAAAAGGGACTCTGAGCACTATGGGACTTGACTTCTGAGGTCCTCAGTCTCCTAGAACTTAGAACTACTTAAACCTGACTAACCTAAGAACATCACACACATCCATGCCCGAGGCAGGATTCGAAACTGCGACCGTAGTGGTCACGCGGTTCCAGACTGTAGCGCCTAGAACCGCTCGGCCACCCCGGCTGGCTACAAAAATTAAAAACAAAATGTTTGGAACCACTTTTTCGTCATCAGATGAAGTAGTGGAACATTATAAAAACCTGGTTTCTGAAATGTCTCAGAAAGAGTGGCACTATTGCCTTAAGGGTTTGTTTAATCGAATACAAAAATGGATTGATATTAAAGGGGAATATTTTCGCAAACCATAAACATTTAATTTTTTAAAATGAATCCTTATTTTATTTTCTAAAAATTTTCATTGTCAACCTCGAACGTAAGTACGTTCCACTTCTCCCCCTAAACCACTGGATCGATTACAACCAAACTTGGTATACATATCACTTACTATCTGCAAAAAGGTGTTGTGGGGATAAGAACAATCTATCTCCCGCAGGTAAGGGGCCGATATTGAAGAGGAAAGCCTGGAGCAATTTCAACCAAATTTTGTGCTTACACATGACTCATTATTCCCCCAGCTGGCAGTACAAAAATGCTGTGCGTATAATATATTCCTGCCACGCCCCAGGTATGAGGGTGAGGGTTGAGAAGCCGTGACAACGACCGATATCAGTGTCTAATTCGTAGTTTTCAGCGTCCATAGGCTGATTGGTTACCGTCCCTATGACGTTTCACCCACAGAGATCGTGGAGAGGGACGAAGTGGGGGGGGGGGGGGGGGGAGGGAGAGCGGATGGATGCAAACACAGTGGACATATCAGCACATCTCTGTAAAGCCGGAAGAATGTTTGCCAAACTTAGCAGACGTAGATCTTATTACCTAGAAATGTTATTGCGTTGAAATAAATGGATCTGAGCACTATGGGACTTAACATCTGTGGTCATCAGTCCCCTAGAACTTAGAAGTACTTAAACCTGACTAACCTAAGGACATCACACACATCCATGCCCGAGGCAGGATTCGAACCTGCGACCGTAGCAGTCACGCGGTTCCGGACTGAGCACCTAGAACCGCTAGACCACCGCGGCCGGCATTGCGTTGAAAGGGACTGAAAACGATTGTCATGGTATATGCATGACATTAGTTGAGACACTGTGGGAATACCACTGCTATGAACACAGAGAATGGGGATGGGGACGAGTAGATCTGTAAAAATATCCGAAAACGGCGTCAAACCCTCAAAGAATGGTTCACGAACCGAACGAGAACATTGGGTTTCAGTGTAGTGACTGTAAGCTGAAGTAAATGTGACTTGCAAAATTCATCGATTTTTCATTTAAACACATATCCTTGCGACAAACAGCTTTGTCAAGGAAAGAGAAATAATGTGAGTGGACGTGAAGACATGTGATGAAACACTTATCCTATTACGTTTTTTAAAATGTTTGTTCCATTTTCATACCCAAAACGCTGAGGCATTGCCCACGAATTTTGCAAACTTCTTTCCCTGGTAGAACTACGAGTCCCCTTAGGACTCAGATGAAACCAGGGCAAATTTAGCTACAGGCACAGACAAAATATGTGTACAAATACGTGTGAAAAACGTTATATGTATTTGAAATATATATGCGTGTAAAATATTTGTGACATGTGTTTAAGCCAGAAAAGCGACAAGCAAAAAGCTACTGTGGAACAAAGTGCAATGTTATGCATATAGCTAATTATATACCGTATATCAACGTTAGTTTATTTATAAATCATATTTCTTAACCGTGTATTTCTTCACTTTTGTTTGAATTGCACAAGCGACCAAACACCCCAAAGCTTGGATCTTCACTACAGCAGCTGTATAAACTGGAGCGACTGTCGCCAAGAGATAAGCAGCAGACAACGGCTGTTGTCCCATTATTCAGTATTCCAGGTCTCAACGTTCAGTTTATTAGCATAAAAATATGGGAGGAGTCATAAAGTCTGTGCAGCAAGCAATGATCACTTTTGTTAATACTATCACGCTGGTTCGAAATTTTGTAAAAATTCACTACACTAATTCCCGCCTTTGGCACCACACACCACTTGCCTGCGACCACACTTTGCAAGATCATTGTACGAAATTTTGTGGGATGATCTCATGAAGACAGAGCTACTAACTTATGAAATGCAATCAAAAAATAATCGCCATGCATATTGAGTTTAATAATAAACAAAATAATGAATTTCATATTCTTTGTAATGTATTATAAACTTAAAACAGAGATGTTTCGACATCTATAAGCCAATCCACAAACCTCACAACTGGTATTTCTTAAAGTGGAATCATACAATTTGTAAGCTGATTGTCAACATGAAATCTACTGGGAAACTGTGCTCTTGAAGCATTGACAGCTCGCTATCCGGCCAGTATGAGTTCTCGTGGTTGATAGCAGCCCTAACTTGTTCTGTCGCGTCACACTATCATCAACATACTTCGCAAAAGTATTATGCATTGCGCGTCCAATCTACTCGAGGATGATTACCTTCCTGACATACACTCCGCAACTCCATGTTAAATGCAGTTTCCCACCATCGAGCTCCAAACTGACACGTGCATGATATTCCAAATAAGGTGTTCCTCCCGCAAGGCGAAGGGTGTAATGGATATAAGTGAAGATATTTTTTATGTGGAACCTTAATAATTACACATATCAATATGTTGGTTGTTTTTTCTCTGCGTCGAACAGTGTTCCCACAGACGCATCACTAACTACACGAGCTGAAGATTTCAGCTTGGCACCACATAGTGGACTACGCCTGTCTGTATAGGCAACCACTTTGCGTCCTCATGTCAACGCTTTAACACCTGACCCATGGGAAAATAAACATTAATGGCTTCCTCTTGCAACATGTACTTCCAGGTACTGATCATCCTAAAAACATACTAATCTGTATATTAGCCTGCAAATGAAGTAAATGTTGATGTAATGTTGTTGTTCGTCACTCCGTCCTCAGTCAACAGGAGAAAGATCTGAACTTTTTACATCTTGTATCCTTAGGTAGCTAAACATAAAAGACTTAACTCTTTTTGTAGAGTCGCGAACATAGTTTATTTAGTTATTTTCAGATTGTTAAAACAGTGACTTATGATTTTGCAAATAGAAAATTACTTTTTGGTGTCAGGTATCTGACTATTTAAACGAACTGTGTCCAAAGCACACTAAATCATGTTTCTATGAAATTTAATTTGTGAGTTAGAAGCTTTCAAAGATTTGGAATGGATGCAACATACTATATCTAACTGGCTGTGTTCATTTGGGTCTTCTGTTTGATTCTGAAATAAATTTTTATTGTCATATGTCATTATTAGATGCCCATTACACTACCGAACCATTTGATGCGTTCCTTCACAGCCACATTCACATGTGTTGCTCGTTATTCGCGTTGTCCTTTTCACGTGGCTCTGGTGTCATGTGTATCAAATAGTTAATTATTTTTCTAGAAGGTCAGCGTGGGACTCGAATCTGGAACGTTTGCCTTTTCTGGACAAGTGTTCCGCGGCCTGAGTTATCCAAGGCGCACCTTCACACTCATTCTTAAACTCTTTCCTGTTGTTGCTGTGTCCTTGCAGCACTATCATTTTCACAGAAGACGGGCTTTCTTCATGAGTATTACCACGATTTCCTTCTACTTTCCTACGTCTTTCTCCTTCATCCAGTGTTAGTATTGCATGTACGTAGTGTCGTAAGGTAACACAATATTTCAAGTTATCGAAATCTACTGCTATCAAGAGTAAGCCAATGAATTTTAGCACTTCGGTTTACACAGTTCCCGACAAATTAGTCGTGAGATATTCCGAAACTTGGTTGATACTAAATTTTTTTATGAAATGACTAGCTTCGATCAACGTTGATCATCTTCAGATCTACAGGGTGCGCAGCTTAAATCCAGAAAATTTCAAAAATGGTTCAAGTGGCTCTGGTTACTATGGGACTTAACATCTCAGGTCATCGGTCCCCTCGACTTAAAACTACTTAAACCTAACTAACCTAAGGACAGCACACACATCCATGCCCGATGCAGGAATCGAACCTGCGACCGTAGCAGCAGCGCGGTTCCGGACTGAAGCGCCTAGAACTGCTCGGCCACAGTGGCTCTCTGGAAAATTTCAGTTTAAATTTCCAGCTTTGTCGTAGTTCCGCAAAAGGCGTTCTTCAAAGCCATAGGCATCTAGTAAACAGTGTAAACAGTGACGACCTCAAAATGGCAGAGATGTTAGGGACAAGTGCGAAGTCCAACCGAAGAGCCGCGATTATTGAAAGTCTTCGCGTTGGGCGTTTGGCCACTGAAATGCAGTAGTTCGATTCTTTGGCTACGCGAAATAAACTGTTTACGATACCGTTGCCAAGTATTATGGTCCGGAGAAGTCTGGGGTTCACATCCTAGGTGTTGTGTCCAGTGAGAGTGATAAAAAGACACAACATTTCTTTGAAAATGGACGAACTGTGACAAAAGAAGTTTATCTGCAATTTTTGACAAACGTCGTGAAACAATGTATGGTAACTGTGGCCTCGGAAAGACAATATGTTTTTCAACAGGACTGAGCAGCACCTCATACGATTCATTTAGTTCAGAACTGGCTCTCGGATAGCGTTGAAATGTTGTGGTGAAAGGAGGCATTCGCGAATATGGACAGCGCTGTTTTAAAGAGTGTGTGAGATCGCCTCAGAACGAGACTGCAGACTGTCATTGCGGCTGATGGTATATCGAGTAATGTTACTCTTTAAAGATACCACTAATTATATGTAGAAGGATTTTCATTTCCATTTGCATTTTGTTTTAATAAATTTGCTTAAAAAATTTTTTTTCATTAGTCCGGATTTAAGCGCCGCACGGTGTATGTACTGGTGTAAGCAACCTGTTGAAACCACATTTTTATTTATTTAGTTAGATATGCATTTATTTCACGTTGCAAGATAAGCGCTTTCAGGTTCCCTATCATACGAGGGTTGGAACGTAAATAGTGGCAACTATTTATTCACAACCGATACAAAAGAGTTACATGTTTGCACCTGTTGCTGTCCTTCAAAGTAGTCACCAGTGTTGTGTAGAAACCGTTGCCAGCTATGTGGAAGGCGTAGTAAACGGTTAGCAGAGCCTGTTCTGTTGATGGTGCGAATGGAGCGGTCTACTGCCTGTCGAATCTCTGGAACAGTTCTGAAGCGAATGCCACGAATCAAAAACTGAAACGCCAATCCCGCGAGTGGCGTAATTATGGGTCGCCGCGAAAGTCGAAAGTGCGGTGAAAGTTGTGGTGATTCTCGGTACGACTGTGATGGTGTTATCCTAACGCATTACGTTCCTCCATGGCAGACCGTCCATGGACAGTGTTACTGTTCGTTTTTGGAGCATCACCTGCGACCAGCTTTGCGAAAGAAGCGGCGACACGTTCTGCACAACCCACCCATCATTTTGCACGACAAAGCGCGGGCGCATACAGCGCAAGCTGTGGCTGCTCTGTTCGGTCAATGGGACTGGGAAGTTCTGTACCATCCACCCTACTCCTTGTGACTTTGATTTGATTCGCTTCAGAATTGTTCCAGAGTTTCGACAGGCAGTAAACCGCTCCATTCGTACAATCAACATAACAGGCTCTGCTAACGGTATATTACGCCTTCCACATCGCTGGCAACGGGTTCTGCAAAACACTGGTGACTACTTTGAAGGACAGTAATAGGTGCAAACATGTAACTCTTTTGTATCGGTTGTGAATAAACAGTTGCCACTATTTAAGTTACAACCCTCGTATCTAACATCCTCAGTGAATAAATACTAAAATTTGTATGGTACGTGAGCAGCATATAATTATAAAAATATATTGAGTATACAGGGTGAGTCACCTAACGTTACTGCTGGATATATTTCGTAAACCACATCAAATACTGACCAATCGATTCCACAGACCGAACGTGAGGAGAGGGTCTAGTGTAATTGGTTAATACAAACCATAAAAAAAAATGTACGGAAGTATGTTTTTTAACACAAACCTACGTTTTTTTAAATGGAACCCCGTTAGCTTTGTTAGCACACCTGAACATATAAACAAATACGTAATCTGTGCCGTTTGTTGCATTGTAAAATGTTAATTACATCCGGAGATATTGTAACCTAAAGTTGACGCTTGAGTACCACTCCTCCGCTGTTCGATCGTGTGTATCGGAGAGCACCGAATTACGTAGGGATCCAAATGGAACGGTGATGCACCTTAGGTACAGAAGAGACTGGAACAGCACATTACGTCCACATGCTAACACCTTTTTATTCGTCTTTTTCACTGACGCACATGTACATTACCATGAGGGGTGAGGTACAAGTACGCACGTGGTTTCCGTTTTCAATTACGGAGTGGAATAGAGTGTGTCCCAACATGTCAGGCCAATAGATGTTCAATGTGGTGGCCATCATTTGCTGCACACAATTGCAATCTCTGGCGTAATGAATGTCGTACACGCCGCAGTACATCTGGTGTAATGTCGCCGCAGGCTGCCACAATACGTTGTTTCATATCCTCTGGGGTTGTAGGCACATCACGGTCAACATTCTCCTTTAACGTACCCCACAAAAAGAAGTCCAGAGGTGTAAGATCAGGAGAAAGGGCTGGCCAATTTATGCGTCCTCCACGTCCTATGAAACGCCCGTCGAACGTGTACCTCACCCCTCATGGTAATGTACATGTGCGTCAGTGAAAAAGACCAATAAAAAGGTGTTAGCATGTGGACGTAATGTGCTGTTCCAGTCTCTTCTGTACCTAAGGTCCATCACCGTTCCCTTTGGATCCCTACGTAATTCGATGCTCTCCGATACACACGATCGAACAGCGGAGGAGTGGTACTCAAGTGTCAACTTTAGGTTACAATATCTCCGGATGTAATTAACATTTTACAATGCAACAAACGGCACTGATTACGTATTTGTTTATATGTTCAGATGCGCTAACAAAACTAACGGGGTACCATTTAAAAAAACGTAGGTTTGTTTTAAAAAACATACTTCCTTGCATTTTTTTATGGTTTGTATTAACCAATTACACTAGCCCCTCTCCTCACGTTCTGTCTGTGGAATCGATTGGTCAGTATTTGATGTGGTTTACGAAATATATCCAGCGGTAATGTTAGGTGACACCCTGTATAATGCATTATATAATAATAATAATAATAATAATAATATGCATAATAACGGCACTAAACATCAGAATACTTCTACTTGCTGTTGAAATAATGCAATCCAGCCTACTACCAAGAGAAGAATACAGGGTGATTCAAAAAGAATATGACAACTTTAAAAATGTGTATTTAATGAAAGAAACATAATATAACCTTCTGTTATACATCATTATAAAAAGTATTTAAAAAGTTTTTTTTCACTCAAAAACAAGTTCAGACACACGAGCAATATCAACCCGATACTCCAACTCGTTCCACACTCTCTGTAGCTTATCAGGCGTAACAGTTTGGATAGCTGCTGTTATTTCTCGTTGCAAATCATCAATGGTGGCTGGGAGAGGTGGCCGAAACACCATATCCTTAACATACCCCCATAAGAAAAAATCGCAGGGGGTAAGATCAGGGCTTCTTGGAGGCCAGTGATGAAGTGCTCTGTCACGGGCTGCCTGGCGGCCGATCCATCGCCTCGGGTAGTTGACGTTCAGGTTTCATAACTAACCTTTTTCGTAGGACTCTCCATACAGTTGATTGTGGAATTTGCAGCTCTCTGCTAGCTCTGCGAGTCGATTTTCCTGGGCTGCGAACAAATGCTTGCTGGATGCGTGCTACATTTTCATCACTCGTTCTCGGCCGTCCAGAACTTTTCCCTTTGCACAAACACCCATTCCCTGTAAACTGTTTATACCAACGTTTAATACACCACCTATCAGGAGGTTTAACACCATACTTCGTTCGAAATGCACGCTGAACAACTGTCGTCGATTCACTTCTGCCGTACTCAATAACAAAAAAAAGCTTTCTGTTGAGCGGTCGCCATCTTAGCATCAACTGACGCTGACGCCTAGTCAACAGCGCCTCAAGCGAACAAATGTACAACTAAATGAAACTTTATAGCTCCCTTGATTCGCCGACAGATAGTGCTTAGCTCTGCCTTTTGTCGTTGCAAAGTTTTAAATTCCTAAAGTTGTGGTATTCTTTTTGAATCACCCTGTATATTATTCCTCTTCGAGGCAGCAACATACTATAAAACTATTGAAGATATAAAATGTATATTTAGTTTGAAAGAAACTTCAGACTGATATCAACAATTCTGCCAAATATTGCACTATTTTCCGAAGTTTCCTATCTTGGCACCACTTCTTGTGGTTTGCCGGTGGCTATTGTGGAGTGATTCTGGGGCGGAGGGAGTATTTATATATTTCCCCATTCCCTCTCGCGTCTGCCCTGCGCCCCCCCCCCCCCCCTATGAGTCCGCTCCCTCCGTCGGTTCCCCCCCCCTTTCGTGTTTCCTCTCCTCCCCCTTTTTCCCCCTCATCTGTCCAGGTCCTCCCCACCCCCCTCCCCCAATCTGCCCTTGACTGTGGTGTGTGATCTTCGTGCCGACTTTTTAGTGCAGTGTTTCCAGTGATTGTTTAGTGTTGTGCGTCTTTTCGGAAGTGTTGCGAACGGACATCATATTGTCGCTGGATGTGATTTTTATATCAATCGCGAACAGAAACCAGACTGTCGCCGTGCTTTTTAATTTACTATTTTACCTGTCTGCTCCCTGTGTATTTTATTAGCATCACCCGCCCTGTGTTTTATGTTTTAATTTTCCACAATTTTCCGCCGTTTTACACTTTAAGTCACCGTTTTTTCTCCTGCTTTTATTGTTTTTTTATCTTCTTACGTTTTAAAAATTCTTTAGGTTGAAGAGCAGCATACTAAGCTGCTGCCAGCCCGCCCCCTTCGGGGGAAATCGAAATTCAATAAAGGAAAAAAAAATAGATCTATATGTTTAAGTACTGGTTTATTATTAGAAATTCTGTTGACCAACGAGCTAGCAGCCTGCCTATCGCCCTTAGAGCAAAGCAGAAAGGAAAACAATGCACGTTCACGCTTGGTGATAATAACTTTACTAACAGTGGTGACCTCTTGTAAGTTTCACAGTAAAACGTGTCCGATGGTCCGTCGTTCGGTTTCGGCACATATCAAATTTGTCCGGAACGCTTCACGTCGGGTTCCCCGTTTTTTCCTTTCTGCCAACGCCAGTGACGTAGCAGTTGTACTGCCAAAATAGCGTAGTGAAGCTAAATGTTGCAGTTCCTGTTGGTAGCACCGATTACGTGAGCATTTCCCCTCTCACATCTCCGCCCACAGCAAAGACCAATCTTGTCATTCAGATTTTTGTCCATCATTTTCGGCAACTATTTTTGAAGAATGCCGATGTGAATTAATAGCACATTGGTTCGTTATGGATTGTAAGACAACAGGTGTGCCGTTTCCTCCCCAGTGCAATCTGATTTCTTCTTTGTGCCACCTATTTTGCTTCACGCTATCAAAGAGAAGGACTGGACGTGTTGAAAGCGGAAAAAGTAGTAAGACTCCTTGACACAGTGAAAGTAAAATTATGTTCTACTACAATTTAAGAAAAAAAACTTCAAATATCTATGGTTAATTGCGCTAAACGAATAATATAAAACAAAAATATCGGCACTCGTTATCGCCATTTCGAAATCGATAAAATTGATATATGGATGAGTGGTTGAATTAGATATCACCGAGACATGTCGATATTTTTGGGAAAGAATGGAGGTATACCGACATATCAATATTTTATCAACAGTCCTAGGCATGAAACTTTCTGGCAGATTAAAACTGTGTGCCCGACCGAGACTCGAACTCGGGACCTTTGCCTTTCGTGGGCAAGTGCTCTACCATCTGAGCTACCGAAGCACAACTCCCGCCCGGTCTCACAGCTTTACTTCTGCCAGTATCTCGTCTCGTCCCGAGTTCGAGTCTCGGTCGGGCACACAGTTTTAATCTGCCAGATAGTTTCACATCAGCGCACACTCCGCTGCAGAGTGAAAATCTCATTCTGGAGTCCTAGGCATATCACAATCCTTTCAAAACCTCAAGCGCTCGTAGTAAAGAGGTGGCACAAATTAACAATTAAATCTCACATTAAACCTTGTAGTGACTCAACGGAAATTGATTCGTTTGCCACACATATCAAAGATTCAGGCCCGTCCAGGGCGACACATAGTGCCCCACAAAAAGTAGTCATGACAAAACAGGTCAACATGGAGGCAAATCCCTGCCATCGCCAGTAAATTTGGGATAATCCAACGCCATACTCTGTTCCCGAAGCAGTCACGCAGAATTCGGACGTGTCCGAAAGAACAGATACCATCTCCATATAGCTATACGCCTGTCCGGTGCGATGTGGTCGGGCCTGCTTTTGCACGAATCACTCGTTGCTGGTCGACCCTCCAACGCTTGCTGCGTGGGAACAAATTGTTCCAAAAGGAGAGTGTAACGTTCGAGAGTTACCTGTTCTCGCATGAAGAAAGGGCCGATAGTGCTTCTGCTGAACACCGCAGCCCAAACAGTAACATTGAAAAAATAGTCTTCTCTCTTCACACAAATGTGAATTGTCAGAACTTTGAATCACTAGTTCTGTATATTTAGGAATCCGTTCAAGTGGAAGTGTGCTTCATATGTGAAGCAGATTCAGTATTTATTGTCAATGATTGTGAGAATCTGGTTCCCAAAGTCAACCCTTTGGGTTTTGAATGGAAACATGTGCAGACTATTTCTCAACATCGTGTGCTTAGTGGGCCGCTTTAAGCAAGTCTCTGATGCACTTCCTCGGACGGACTTCCAAGGATTTTGCTGAATAATTCCGGAAACTGTGGCCACACTTAATAGAAGTGACTGCAGTTGGCACTAGATCACCAGCTGCGTCGCCTGTCCTTTAGAATTCGACCAAGGTCTCGCGAATGGTTTTCGCATCGCATCTTTTTGGAACGTTAAATTATGTCTGAATACAGAGTTTTGTTGCTGCAATACTGTGTTATAAACTGTGATATTCAAATACTAGGAACACACGTTATTCAATGGAATGCATAATTTCAACAGCTTCCCTCGGTGTACTACCCTCGTTTACGTTTCAGTGGTAGAGTTTATCACATCGCAGTATTGTTTATAGGCACTACGCATCTGTTCGCACTTTTTGTAACTACTACATCGAAATTTCCATGGAAAGTTCTTACAGATTTCACAATAAAGTACCATTCGTTGCGTTCTTCTACAGGTTTTTGATTTCATGTTATTTAATTCTTGGTCAAATGCTTGAATGGAAGAAAAACAAAGATCTCCTACAAATTACGCAATGAATTTTTGTCCGAAGTTTCACATCCAAACGATGAGTGGGAAATGGACAAATGGGGTACCCAATTGACCCAGCTTGAGGTCTAGTTTTGTTAAAAAGGGTTTATTTGGTTGAAAGTAATAATGGTAGTTAAAAAAACTTGTGTGATTTAAGGGGAAATTCTTGTTTTTATTTTCAAAGTCAAATTAAAAGTGGTGTATCAAATTGACCAGTGAGAGATCTAGTTTTCCAAAAAATATTTAATTTCATGAAAGTAATCAAGGAGCTAAGGAAAAAATAGTTAATAATCTGAGGAAAAATTCCACAATGGATTTTTATCCAAATTTTCATAGACAAACGAAGATTGAGATATGGATGAATGGGTTGTCAAACACGAGCGCGAAGTCTAGTTTTGCAAAAAAAAATTTAACTGCTTGAAAGTAACCTGCGTAACTAAGAGAAACTGATCCAAGGGAAAACTGAAAGTGATCAGGGTAATTAAGAGAAAGTGGTTTGAGGAAAAATTGAAATATTTCACGAGCATCTGTTGCTAGAAATGTAAATGAAGTGTCAAAAAGTTGATTTCTTCAAGACATAGTTTTTTTGCGCATAAGAAGCTTCGTTACTGTTCCCTGCACATCAAGTACTACATGTCAAAAATTTCCAGAACAGACACACTACGTAGGCGAAAGAGGTATCACAAGTTTCAGTTCTAAGGCATAGCAAATTTACTCATAAAAGGTTGCACTTATGTAATATTTAACTCTCAAAATGGCTTCCTACGAATCAGATCATTTGAGAAGACGCCGCACCATGTTTCCCTGGTCTCACCCGTGTCTTGTTGGAGACATTTTGGTGGACCTATGCTGGGCAGTGTCTCAACATCACGCTTGCAAAGTGGCAGAATTACTTCATCTTGTCTACTTCTTATTCATCGATGCTGATGTCAGCTTTACTGCTAATCTTATTCCTGCTGCTCTTCATTATTTTCGTCTTTCCTCGGCTTAATCTGAATTAATACTGTGTACTGATTTGATTAGACTGTTTATTTCATTTAACAGATTCTGGAATTCTTCTTCATTTTCATTCAGGGTGCAATGTCAGTAGCTAATTTTATCATTGATATCGTTTCGCTCTGGACTTTAGACCCACTCCTGACCTCATGTTACCGTCTCTCCTTCTTCGATGTACAGAAGGAACAGTAGAGGTGAAATATTGCATACTCTACACCCGTTTCAATCTGAGCACCTCACTGTTGGTCTTTCATTCTTATTTTTATATATTGGTTGTTGTACAATGGATACAACGGCTGTATGGCGCCATTCCCACCCGAATCTGTGTGCATCCAGGACCAAAAGGTTGCAACATTCAAACGGCAAGAAACGAGGAGTACGTTCTTACTGCAAATTTCGGTCTTTATGAAACTTTATTTTGCAGTATTGTAAACCCTCGCTGCGTATGTTTCACTTCTGTTGCACCTTTCGTTCTAGGCGGTCCACGATAAACTGCAGATGTGCAGCGAAATAAAGGTAATACAACGCTGGACCAATTTCGTTGTGGCATTCCGAATACACCTAACAGCGGCATGTAGCTCGTCGCGTCTACGTGGTTGTCTCTGTGTGATATTGCTTGACGTTCTGGCCCACTGACACATCGTCATGAGTCAGATGCAACAGCGACGACCTGGCGGACGATTTCACGGAAACTGTCTGTCTCTGTGCCTGCTGCTGCCGGTAGGCGGCCTTGCGGTTGCCGGAGGAGCGTGCGCCCCAGTTTCGCAAACAGCTGCCCTCCCTCTCGGTATAGACGAATGCCTCAGTCCTAGACGAGACCTTGGCACTTTTACTAGTTGCTAGTAGACCCCAAGACGCTGCTCTGGCCACAACAGTTTTACCTTTCTCTGATATTCAGATAGGAAATATTCAACGCCTGGAGTAAAGATTCAGAGCGATGCATCAACTAACGCTATGTAAACAGTAAAGCTGTCATCAACCTAAATGTTGGATTGACCACCGCAGAGCTTTACTAGGTTTGACCCTATGTTGTTGTTGTGGTCTTCAGTCCTGAGACTGGTTTGATGCAGCTCTCCATGCTACTCTATCCTATGCAAGCGTCTTCATCTCCCAGTACCTACTGCAACCTACATCCTTCTGAATCTGCTTAGTGTATTCATCTCTTGGTCTCCCTCTACGATTTTTACCCTCCACGCTGCTCTACAATGCTAAATTTGTGATCCCTTGATGCCTAAAAACATGTCCTACCAACCGATCCCTTCTTCTAGTCAAGTTGTGCCACAAACTTCTCTTCTCCCCAATCCTATTCAATACCTCCTCATTAGTTACGTGATCTACCCACCTTATCTTCAGCATTCTTCTGTAGCACCACATTTCGAAAGCTTCTATTCTCTTCTTGTCCATACTAGTTATCGTCCATGTTTCACTTCCATACATGGCTACACTCCATACAAATACTTTCAGAAACGACTTCCTGACACTTAAATCTATACTCGATGTTAACAAATTTCTCTTCTTCAGAAACGATTTCCTTGCCATTGCCAGTCTACATTTTATATCCTCTCTACCTCGACCATCATCAGTTATTTTACTCCCTAAATAGCAAAACTCCTTTACTACTTTAAGTGTCTCATTTCCTAATCTATTTCCCTCAGCATCACCCGATTTAATTTGACTACATTCCATTATCCTCGTTTTGCTTTTGTTGATGTTCATCTTATATCCTCCTTTCAAGACACTGTCCATTCCGTTCAACTGCTCTTCCAAGTCCGTTGCTGTCTCTGACAGAATTACAATGTCATCGGCGAACCTCCAAGTTTTTACTTCCTCTCCATGAATTTTAATACCTACTCCGAATTTTTCTTTTGTTTCCTTCACTGCTTGCTCAATATACGGATTGAATAACATCGGGGAGAGGCTACAACCCTGTCTCACTCCTTTCCCAACCACTGCTTCCCTTTCATGCCCCTCGACTCTTATAACTGCCATCTGGTTTCTGTACAAATTGTAAATAGCCTTTCGCTCCCTGTATTTTACCCCTGCCACCTTTAGAATGTGAAAGAGAGTATTCCAGTCAACATTGTCAAAAGCTTTCTCTAAGTCTACAAATGCTAGAAACGTAGGTTTGCCTTTTCTTAATCTTTCTTCTAAAATAAGTCGTAAGGTTAGTATTGCCTCACGTGTTTCAACATTTCTACGGAATCCAAACTGATCTTCCCCGAGGTCCGCTTCTACCAGCTTTTCCATTCGTCTGTAAAGAATTCGCGTTAGTATTTTGCAGCTGTGACTTATTAAACTGATAGTTCGGTAATTTTCACATCTGTCAACACCTGCTTTCTTTGGGATTGGAATTATTATATTCTTCTTGAAGTCTGAGCTTGACCCTATAAGAGGTCGAATTACGTGGCCTTAATTCTACGTCTGAACTGATTTGCCAGACAGTTACATGGGGGCCTACAGTGTAACATGGATTCCGAACCATGTTCTATCAGAAAATGACAATTCACATGTTAATGTCAGACATTTATAGACATTTATGTTCTTACTAGCGAAGACACCCAGCATTGGCCACGTACAGCTGGGTGTCTACGCCCGTACCATGTAGCTTCTATCCTTGTGCTTAATATTTATGACGTCATATATACTGAACTATGTGTTGTACAACGGTATAATACTGTAGGTACATAGAGTGGCATTTGTGGGCACTGCGATATTTGTTGCGAATGGAGTTAGTAGCAAAATGTAAGAAATTCAAACGTCGTACATGATGCAGCAAGTTTTCACGCAGCTCACTGTTTGTGACGTTATATCTCTTCAACTATGTGTTGTACCGCTAACGGCCTTGCGGCACTGGTGACACCGGTTCTCCTCAGATCACAGAAGTTGAGCACTGTCGGGCTGGTCTAGCACTTGTTTGGGTGACCATCCGGTCTGGCGAGCGCTGTTGGCATGATGGGTGCACTCAGCCCTTGTGAGGCAAACTGAGGAGCTATTAGGTTGAGAAGTGGTGGCACTCGCGTCCGTCGGCCGTCGTAATTTCATATATTGTTATGGTTATTATTATTTTTTGGTTGTTGCCGACTTACGTGGTGGGCCTTAATAAAAATGATATTTCATTTAATTTTGATTTTACGATTAAATGCTTTCCTGAAGTTCTCCATTTTAGCAATATTAATCTTAAATTATTTGTTACGTTAATGAATGTTAGACTCGCTGAATCTTAAAACATGAGCATATAAGTTGTACAATGTAATAGACTTTTCATATTAATTTCCTCGGCCAGTCAGTTCACCTTAAAGCATAAGATCTTTAGTTATTAATTACAATTGCGGCCCACACACGCGCGAGAGTATTTTTCTTACCTCCGTTAACCATTGTATTGTAGTCAAGAGTCCTGGCTCTGGGTCTCGGCTATCTTACTGAAAATAAGAGTCTGAAAGCTAAGTATTTTCTGCAACGTCGGGCGGCTGTGGAGAAAAATTAATATTATGTTAATAGCGGGCGAGTTTTCCGCTTCCGCTAATTTTTCATAGGTTAATATCGCCACGTAATGGCGTCGTTGGCTGCATCGGCCGCTGCGATTGTTGAACTGTAAATTACTTGAATGCAGGTTAATTCAAGGAAGGCGGACATTAAATCGGGATCACCTCTTACAAATTAAAAGTGCACAATAATATTAAATCAGTATATTATATGCTTAACTCATACAAATATGCTTACATTTGCCAGCACTCGCAAGATGTCCCTCTATACACATTCAAGACAAAAGAGGAAGTCAAGACGACTAAAAAAAATTAACAAAAGAGCGTATCTTGTCGTCTCTTTAGATCATTTTGTCATAAATTATTTCTTTGCATTTGAAACTTGGACAGAGAGATTATTATTTTACGGCTACACGATAAAAACATATTATTCAGTTTATAAATACTGTTTTTCAAGTCCTTTCGTAATATAGCACTGGGGACGCTATATGGCTCCGGTCTCGTAAACTGACATACGGCCGGGACAATGGTCTGATGACCACATGCCCCTCCATATCCGCATCCAATGACGCCTGTGGGCTGAGGATGACACGGCGGCCGGTCGGTGCCGTTGGGACCTCTTGCCCTGTTACGACGGAGTTTAGTTATTTATGTGTTGTACCGTGATATAATTTTGCAGTTACATTCAGTGGTATACGTGGAAACTGCCTGAAATGTGTCGCAAATGCAGTAAGGAAGTGATAAATTAGCATGCCTCACTGGTGGTTTTAGTTCATGTGCCGGCCGCTGTGGCCGAGCGGTTTTAGGCGCTTCCGTCCGGAATCGCGCTGCTTCTACGGTCGCAGGTTCGAATCCTGCCTCGGGCATGGCTGTGTGTGATGTCCTTAGTTAGGTTTAAGTAGTTCTAAGTGTAGGGGACTGATGACCTCAGATGTTAAGTCCCATAGTGCTTAGAGCCATTTTTTAGTGCATGAGCAGCGGAAAATAGTAAGCGATTAACATTTCTGTTTTCATCAATTTGCAGGAGCAAGCCGCTAAGTGCTCACATTCTCAAATATTGGTTGAACAAAGTCGGGGAACTCACACGTCGCGGGCTACGTTTGTTTATCACCCCCACCACCAACCCTTTGCTAGGTATGTGGTCCTAGCCCCACAGCAATTGTCGCCTGACAGTAAGATATAAGTGTATCACGTTTTGTTGAAATAGGTCCTGTGATTTAGCAGGAGATGTGGAACACACACACACACACGTATACACACACACACACACATTTTACAATATGTATGTGTTCTGTTAGTGTTAATTACCTGTCTTCCAAGTAATTACAAATCGTTAAACTTACAAACTTTCCCTGGAGTGTGCATATGGATGGCGTCTCGTCCATTCTTACCTTTAACAGTCCTTCTGTAAGAAATTAAAAAAAAAATGATTTTCCCGTACTTATAGGCCTTCTCCCATACCTCAGCAAACCTTTTAAATGTAACATTCCAGGACCACTTTTTGGGTGGTTGACACTTTGCCGGGGAATGCATAAGTGAATGTACGGCGAATGTAACGAGACCGTTACAAACTCAGTAGCAAATAGGTTTACTCCCACACTAAAATGTGAATGAGTTGCAATCGACGAATTATTTATAAATTGAATTTTTCTATTATTATAATGTAATTATGTGACACTTTATAATTTGTGTTGTAAAATATGAGAAAAATTGAAAAGTGACAGACTTCAAACCCAGAGGGCTAGCCGGGTGACCGAGCGGTTCTAGGCGCTACAGTCAGGACCCTCGCGACCGCTACGGTCGCAGGTTCGAATCCTGCCTCGGGCATGGATGTGTGTGATGTCCTTAGGTTAGTTAGGTTTAAGTAGTTCTAAGTTCTGGGGGACTGATGAACTCAGATGTAGAGTCCCGTAGTGCTCAGAGCCATTTGAACCATTTGAAAACCCAGAGGCCTGGGGTTAGTTCCCCAGTCAGTCTGGGATTTTTCTTTTCCCTCTCATGTTTCGCTTCTTTAGTAATTTCAGGTTTTAAATTGTAAGACATTTCCTGGGGCAGATGTGGATTCTGACCACAATCTATTGGTTATGAACTGCAGATTGAAACTGAAGAAACTGCAAAAAGGTGGGAATTTAAGGAGATGGGACCTGGATAAACTGAAAGAACCAGAGGTTGTAGAGAGTTTCAGGGAGAGCATAAGGGAACAATTGACAGGAATGGGGGAAATAAATACAGTAGAAGAAGAATGGGTAGCTCTGAGGGATGAAGTGGTGAAGGCAGCAGACGATCAAGTAGGTAAAAAGACGAGGGCTACTAGAAATCCTTGGGTAACAGAAGAAATATTGAATTTAATTGATGAAAGAAGAAAATATAAAAATGCAGTAAATGAAGCAGGCAAAAAGGAATACAAACGTCTCAAAAATGAAATCGACAGGAAGTGCAAAATGGCTAAGCAGGGATGGCTAGAGGACAAATGTAAGGATGTAGAGGCTTGTCTCACTAGGGGTAAGATAGATACTGCCTACAGGAAAATTAAAGAGACCTTTGGAGAGAAGAGAACCACATGTATGAATATCAAGAGCTCAGATGGAAACCCAGTTCTAAGCAAAGAAGGGAAGGCAGAAAGGTGGAAGGAGTATATAGAGGGTTTATACAAGGGAGATGTACTTGAGGACAATATTATGGAAATGGAAGAGGATGTAGATGAAGACGAAATGGGAGATAAGATACTGCGTGAAGAGTTTGACAGAGCACTGAAAGACCTGAGTCGAAACAAGGCCCCGGGAGTAGACAACATTCCACTGGAACTACTGATGGCCTCGGGAGAGCCAGTCATGACAAAACTCTACCATCTGGTGAGCAAGATGTATGAGACAGGCGAAATACCCTCAGACTTCAAGAAGAATATAATAATTCCAATCCCAAAGAAAGCAGGTGTTGACAGATGTGAAAATTACCGAACTATCAGTTTAATAAGTCACAGCTGCAAAATACTAACGCGAATTCTTTACAGACGAATGGAAAAACTGGTAGAAGCCGACCTCGGAGAAGATCAGTTTGGATTCCGTAGAAATGTTGGAACACGTGAGGCAATACTGACCTTACGACTTATCTTGGAAGAAAGATTAAGAAAAGGCAAACCTACGTTTCTGGCATTTGTAGACTTAGAGAAAGCTTTTGACAATGTTGACTGGAATACTCTCTTTCAAATTCTGAAGGTGGCAGGGGTAAAATACAGGGAGCGAAAGGCTATTTACAATTTGTACAGAAACCAGATGGCAGTTATAAGAGTCGAGGGGCATGAAAGGGAAGCAGTGGTTGGGAAAGGAGTGAGACAGGGTTGTAGCCTCTCCCCGATGTTATTCAATCTGTATATTGAGCAAGCAGTAAAGGAAACAAAAGAAAAATTCGGAGTAGGTATTAAAATTCATGGAGAAGAAGTAAAAACTTTGAGGTTCGCCGATGACATTGTAATTCTGTCAGAGACAGCAAAGGACTTGGAAGAGCAGTTGAACGGAATGGACAGTGTCTTGAAAGGAGGATATAAGATGAACATCAACAAAAGCAAAACGAGGATAATGGATTGTAGTCAAATTAAGTCGGGTGATGCTGAGGGAATTAGATTAGGAAATGAGATACTTAAAGTAGTAAAGGAGTTTTGCTATTTAGGGAGTAAAATAACCGATGATGGTCGAAGTAGAGAGGACATAAAATGTAGACTGGCAATGGCAAGGAAATCGTTTCTGAAGAAGAGAAATTTGTTAACATCGAGTATAGATTTAGGTGTAGGAAGTCGTTTCTGAAAGTATTTGTATGGAGTGTAGCCATGTATGGAAGTGAGACATGGACGATAACTAGTTTGGACAAGAAGAGAATAGAAGCTTTCGAAATGTGGTGCTACAGAAGAATGCTGAAGATAAGGTGGGTAGATCACGTAACTAATGAGGAGGTATTGAATAGGATTGGGGAGAAGAGAAGTTTGTGGCACAACTTGACTAGAAGAAGGGATCGGTTGGTAGGACATGTTTTGAGGCATCAAGGGATCACAAATTTGGCATTGGAGGGCAGCATGGAGGGTAAAAATCGTAGAGGGAGACCAAGAGATCAATACAAGAGATCAATACAAGAGATCAGATTCAGAAGGATGTAGGTTGCAGTAGGTACTGGGAGATGAAGAAGCTTGCACAGGATAGAGTAGCATGGAGAGCTGCATCAAACCAGTCTCAGGACTGAAGACCACAACAACAACAACAGTAATTTGTGGCAATGATTTGTAAATGTAAATGCCGCACGGGGGTGGGGGGTGGGGGGGGGGCGGTTAGAGGCACCATGTCACGAACTGCGCAGCTCCTTCCGCCGGAGGTTCGAGTCCTCCCTCCGGCATGGGTGTGTGTGTTGTCCATAGCGTAAGTTAGTTTAAGTAGTGGGAAGGTCTAGGGACCGATGACATCACCAGTTTGGCGCATTAGGAATTCACGCACATTTGAACATTTCTGAGTGTGAAACATGAGTTGTTCTCCCGTGATACTTAATCCACGCTCAAATATCCGTTTACGTGGCTCGATAAATCGGATATAAGGTCATAACAGCGTGAGAGAATCCCACATTCAAAAGGACTGTTGTGACCTGACGGAACTACTTTCGCGCAGTCGTATCTGTGGGTTCTTTGATGAGTGAGGTGGCAGACCAAACTAGCGCTCATGAAATATTAGTTCACTTTATTAGGCGGCACATGAAACTGGAATAAAAGAAATATTAGTTCATATTATTACATTAATGAATAAAAGATTTACTTAACTTCGGCGCACTTGTTTGCCCCAGGACTGCTGGATAATTTATAAGTGCCATGGACTAGCAAAGCATCAACGGAGGCAGAAATTAACGAACTGTTCTCTTGAGGTACAATGTTCAACATTAACAATAGTACAAGTTCATTTGAAACTTTAACTACTCGTTGGTCCCAGACGATGGTGTTGATTGCTTTGTCTGAGGTCTCGAATTGGGGCTAAGCTCTTGCGTTCTTGACACTATAATGACCTTACCGTGAGGGCAATGCTGTTGCTGAGAGGGTGGAGCCTATTATATGTCGTTGCGGACTGCATCGCTATGTCCGTGTGGTATGAACTCGCATTTCCGCCTTTGGTGTGGCACCGCGATCTCTGGATTACACCACAAGGACCATGCCCTGTAAAGCACTGCGGTGTTCAAACCAACCGTCACAATGAGGACAGTTCCACTTTTTTATGTGGTAATCAAAATCACACATGTACAGTTTGTTTTTTTAAAAAAGATTACCAGGTTATTTCTTTTTGTAAAGGTCGGCTGTTTACGTGGCTGCCTGTTTAATACCAGCAAAATGTTTCCTTTTAATGCAACTATCCAGCGCCAATAATTTTTTTCTTGTTACATACAAATTATACATTTCGTTTTCTCAATTTAATTTTCTTGCATTCCGCATCAAAACTAACAATATTTCTGTCACTTTAAATTCAGCGCTGATCTTCAGAACCCTTCCTACTGCTTTTCCTATTTTCAGCCTTCTAGAGAACAAAATCTCTTTATATCCTTCTGACCATTAAGCCAGTTTTACACATAAATCACTGTTATGAATTTGAACGTTTTATTCTCATGAATTCAAAAGATAGAGGTAGATCTTAGACAATTTTCTTCTCCTCTGCATTTCTGTACCCTCTGAAGCGTTCACAAATACGACAACATCTGAAGGTTCAAATGGTTCAAATGGCTCTGAGTACTATGGGACTTAACTTCCGAGGTCATCAGTCCCCTAGGACTTAGAACTACTTAAACCTAACTAACCTAAGGACATGACACACACCCATGCCCGAGGCAGGATTCGAACCTGCGACCGTAGCGGTCGCGCGGTTCCAGACTGAAGCGCCTAGAACCGCTCGGCCACCGCGGCCTGCCATCTGAAGATATTTGTATGCAAAGGATATGAAAAAAACTTCTGACGAAAGCAGAAGCTCTATCCATTATTTCAACTTACCGCGCTTTCTGTGCAACCGGAGAAAGTCGAAACCCAAGAAATGGCGCAAAACCTCAGGCTACGGAGAATTCGTTCTGTGACCAGCATTGAGATGAAGTGCAGGTGTAGCTTCACTCGACAAAGGTAGAGAAAGTTTCTCATAATGACGAAAAAATATGAGGTGACTAAGCCAACTTTTGCATTCACCAACATCAACCGTGACCAAGATATAATAAAAGCAACTCGAGTAATTTCCATGCACACTGCAGCCTAGCGTATGCATAATCATTATGAAAGTTTGATGGTTATTACCAGACAGCATGAGCGTTGCTATGTTGATTCCTTTTGAGTGATGTAATCTTGTGTCAGTTATCTCAGAAAGTCAACGGACACAAGGTCGTATATGAACACCGTCACAGAAATCGGATTTAGTAGCCGAATGTTAAACCAAATTTTGTACCTTCCAAAACAACGTATACTATTCTTTTTCCTTCTCCGTTAAAATCTTGAGAGGAAGTGTGTACCTGGTTGTATCTGATGATTATTTAACGTCACGACCTATACGGAGAATGTTTTGCGAAGACAGGTCTGACATTTTTAAAAGAAGATGCAGATTATCTAATATAGAACTTCATGTCCACTACTACGACAACACTTAAGCGTAACGTGATCATGGAATTTGTGGTATGGGCAGTGTTTACGCCGACCGCGCACGACACTGTAAATGCGCCAAATGGCGCGAAACTCACATAGTGACTTCCATGACCTTGGCGCGCTGCCAAGTCACTCAGAGCGCTACAAGTTTCTCAGTCTTTCCTTGGGTAATTTAAAGTCTCTCGCATTTGTTTTTGTTTCATAGTAAACAGAGCTTGTTTCATCGCAATGAGTTACTGATTTTCAATTCTTGTGCGTATTGCACTCCTTGAATTGCACTGTAAATATGTAGTTCATATTCTGCCAGTTGCTCGCGTCCGTAATACTGGATAGGGTAAATGATTCCATGTCTGTTTTGTTTCACATAAAAATGGCCCCATCCCATGGTGTCCTGTGGAGTAATATATAGTCATTCCGGGTTACGAATACGTGTGTGAACTACTCGATTTAAATCCGTATAAGTACATTATTGATCGTATTCTACTTCATTTCTTTCTTGCGAACGTTCTCTGTACTTTCTCACATTTAATGGAAAACGCCATGTTAGTAGTTTATTCACAGAATTGGTATCTTCACATCAGCTTTATTACATCTTGTCATAGAATGAGACTGTAATTCTGCTTTGAATGGGGTTGCTTCGTGCCTCTAAGTATGCTTTGTATTCTTACTCACTAAACCAACCTTCCGTTCAAATGCTCAAAGCGCAACAGTAGTTACACAAACGTGTTCACAAATTAGTAACAGGCACTACAAAGACGGCATTTTAGCAAAAATCAATGTAGTAGTATCACTTCCATGAAAATTTTGGAGTCCTCCGTCAAGTGCGAGAAAATACGGAAAACAGGTGTGAACAAAAATAAAGTAGAATACAAGCAATACATTTACAACACATTTACATCGAGCAGTTCACACACGAATTCGTAAGAACGAATAAGTATAAACGAGACCACAAAACACCATGGGATGCAACCAGTTTCTGTTTTATGTGCAACAAAAACAAATATGTAAACATTTACGAGGGCGCATACAAATAAGGAATGTTACACATTTTTTCTCCACCAGTTACTGGGAAAAATGCGGAATTTGTTTTGGGACATAGTGGAATATTCGCGCTTCAGTTCCTATATTTTTATGAATTTCCAATATTTGGCGGCCCTAAACATAGCCTTCACATTGGCGTCTGCGTTGCAAGCAGAGAGCTGTCATTGAGTCTCTTTTCGCAGAAAACCAAGGCATTGCAGATGTTTGTATGCGCTTGCAGAATCTATACGGAGACCTGCCAGTGAACAAAAAGCACGGTGAGTCGTTGTGCGAGGCGCCTGTCATCATTGCAGCAAGGGTGCAAAAAACTGTCCGATCGGCAGCACACTGCTGTGACTCCTGCAATGTTTGAACGTGTGGACACTCTCATTCGAGTTTTTTATCTTCACCTTGTGAGTGCAGGTCTGGCGGACTACGGCCGTTCACTACTGTAAGAAAATGAAACACTATAGCCGTCCTTAAGATGTCATTTATTGTGTTGCTACCAGTTTCGGCTCTTCAGTGCGCCATCCGTATACACGATGCATCAGTGGCCAACATAGCTGGTTTACGCAAACTACCTGTAAGTGTGATATCATCTCTCCAACTATCAATTCTCAACATCGTGTGACTAAAGTCTGAAGTTGGTGGACTGAAGCACCGAAACTGGTAGTTACACAATAAATAACATCATAAGGATAGCTTTAGGTGTTTCTTTTTCTTACTACTCTCGTTCGAGGTGATCGACGCATCACAATCAAGCATCTCGCTGCTCAACTGGATGTCTCTGTTGGTAGGACTGACACAGACATGTCCACCAGGTGTGATACTCAGTGGTATGTGCCCGCTGGATACCTCATCTAAAGCCCGGATCTCACCCCTTCCGACTTTCATCTGTATAGTCCAGTGAAAGATACGACCTTTGGGAAGCACTACGTGGATGACAGTCAGGTTACTGGTGCAGCAAGACGTTGGCACAGACGTCGACCGCTAGAGTGCTACCATGCGGGCATAAGGGCCCTCACAGTAAGGTGGCGTAAGGCCGTTGCATTGGAAGGGGATTATGTTGCAAAATAAGGTTTCGCAGCCAAAGGAATGAGGAATAATTTGGTATTCTGGAATCCTGAATAAAACCAACCTGCTTTCAGAAAAAGAAGTGTTGCATTACTGAATGAACGACCGTCGCACGTCTAATCATCGGAAAAATTGTCCTCGTACTTCACTCAGTATTATGAATGGGGGCAAAAATCACTCAGAATACGAGCAACACACTTACAATGCGATTTGCCGGCCGCGGTGGTCTAGCGGTTCTGGCGCTGCAGTCCGGAACCGCGGGACTGCTACGATCGCAGGTTCGAATCCTGCCTCGGGCATGGGTGTGTGTGATGTCCTTAGGTTAGTTAGGTTTAAGTAGTTCTAAGTTCTAAGGGACTTATGACCTAAGATGTTGAGTCCCATAGTGCTCAGAGCCATTTGAACCATTTGAACCAACAATGCGATTTAAACAGTACAGTACACACAGTAAATTCTAATCAGGAACATAATGCGATGAAACCAGCCTCTTAGTCATGTCAATGGTTTTTAGGTTTTAATATGTGCTAAAGCGCAATTATTTCTACTTGATAATGGACACACAGTCGAAATTTCCAAATGTGGCTAAACATTAACTTTAAATGCGAACATTTTAGGCTAGGCTTTACCGTGACTGTTATTGACATTAAATGAAACGCCAAGTTTTCCGTTATCGGTCGCTGTTTATTGGTCTCCACGACACGTTTCAAAGGTTTAAACCTCCATCATCAGGAGGATTTACATTTGTTAGTATGAAATTTATGTGTGTGTTGCGTTACGATTTTTTGGAGAACTTGTCGCACTGTCTCCAGTGGTCACAGATTACTTTCACTGTCGTAACACATCACATGTGATGTGTTACGACATGTAACAGTGGTCACAGGTTCCTTTCACTGTCGTAACACATCACATGTGATGTGTTACGACATGTAACACATCACATGTGATGTGTTATGACAGTGAAAGGAACCTGTGACCACTGGAGACAGTGTCACAGGTTCCTCCAAAAAAATTTTTTACACAACGCACACTCAAATGTCATACAAACAAATGTAAATCCTCCTGATGATGGAGGTTTAAACCTTTGAAACGCGTCGTGGAGATAAATAAACAGAGACTGGTAACAGTAAACTTGTTTCATTTGGCTAAACAAGTAAATAATTTTATAGTCAAATTGCGAAGACGGTGTCATTTACAAAATTTTACGTCACTGTGACCCGCAGCTGTGAGAAGTTAATCTTACTTCTTAATCGAGATTTCTTTAATATACATTCCTGGAAATTGAAATAAGAACACCGTGAATCCATTGTCCCAGGAAGGGGAAACTTTATTGACACATTCCTGGGGTCAGATACATCACATGATCACACTGACAGAACCACAGGCACATAGACACAGGCAACAGAGCATGCACAATGTCGGCACTAGTACAGTGTATATCCACCTTTCGCAGCAATGCAGGCTGCTATTCTCCCATGGAGACGATCGTAGAGATGCTGGATGTAGTCCTGTGGAACGGCTTGCCATGCCATTTCCACCTGGCGCCTCAGTTGGACCAGCGTTCGTGCTGGACGTGCAGACCGCGTGAGACGACGCTTCATCCAGTCCCAAACATGCTCAATGGGGGACAGATCCGGAGATCTTGCTGGCCAGGGTAGTTGACTTACACCTTCTAGAGCACGTTGGGTGGCACGGGATACATGCGGACGTGCATTGTCCTGTTGGAACAGCAAATTCCCTTGCCGGTCTAGGAATGGTAGAACGATGGGTTCGATGACGGTTTGGATGTACCGTGCACTATTCAGTGTCCCCTCGACGATCACCAGTGGTGTACGGCCAGTGTAGGAGATCGCTCCCCACACCATGATGCCGGGTGTTGGCCCTGTGTGCCTCGGTCGTATGCAGTCCTGATTGTGGCGCTCACCTGCACGGCGCCAAACACGCATACGACCATCATTGGCACCAAGGCAGAAGCGACTCTCATCGCTGAAGACGACACGTCTCCATTCGTCCCTCCATTCACGCCTGTCGCGACACCACTGGAGGCGGGCTGCACGATGTTGGGGCGTGAGCGGAAGACGGCCTAACGGTGTGCGGGACCGTAGCCCAGCTTCATGGAGACGATTGCGAATGGTCCTCGCCGATACCCCAGGAGCAACAGTGTCCCTAATTTGCTGGGAAGTGGCGGTGCGGTCCCCTACGGCACTGCGTAGGATCCTACGGTCTTGGCGTGCCTCCGTGCGTCGCTGCGGTCCGGTCCCAGGTCGACGGGCACGTGCACCTTCCGCCGACCACTGGCGACAACATCGATGTACTGTGGAGACCTCACGCCCCACGTGTTGAGCAATTCGGCGGTACGTCCACCCGGCCTCCCGCATGCCTACTATACGCCCTCGCTTAAAGTCCGTCAACTGCACATACGGTTCACGTCCACGCTGTCGCGGCATGCTATCAGTGTTAAAGACTGCGATGGAGCTCCGTATGCCACGGCAAACTGGCTGACACTGACGGCGGCGGTGCACAAATGCTGCGCAGCTAGCGCCATTCGACGGCCAACACCGCGGGTCCTGGTGTGTCCGCTGTGCCGTGCGTGTGATCATTGCTTGTACAGCCCTCTCGCAGTGTCCGGAGCAAGTATGGTGGTTCTGACACACCGGTGTCAATGTGTTCTTTTTTCCATTTCCAGGAGTGTATTACTTGCAAGGTCACAAAATCGTTTCAAGCATGCACTTCACCACTACACTGCGAAGCCCGTCAATAAAATCTGAATGAAAAATATTATCTAATATTCATATTTCACAAACCAACAATACGGATTTTCGCGCCACATCTTCCCACTTTCGAGGTTCACTGCCAGGCCACTAGGGGTGCTACTGTTGTCTTTTTCAATACTATAACATGGGGAGTGCATTTCTCATATTTTCGAGTTATGTGGTCAGCCGCACAGTGGGCCAAAATCTTGAAAAAGTGGCCGTAAACCAAAAAAAAAGATCGTTGGTAAGAAGTTTCGTTTAATAGGTTGACTAGAGTGATGTTGGCACTATTGAATCCCAATCTTAGAAGCGGCCAGCTGGTTCTTCCGAACGTTGAATTTCAGATCCAACGCAGCACTCGTTTTTAACCACATGCCGAGCTGGCTGCATTGAAGAGGTAGTGCGTCGTATGGACGAAATATTTTTGCTCAGACAAATAAGACCAAATTTTTTTAAGCGTAGGATATTCAAGAAAGCGTGGACACAATTAAGAACACTTATTTCATTATTTTCATTTCGACAGGTTCTGTTGCGGCATTGAACTTCTTGAATGATTTCGTGATACCTTCAGCTGCCATTTTCTTCATTTCATGTACGATTGAGAAGTTTCGGCCTGAGGCCATAAGTGATAAAACGGGAGCGTTATACACTCCTGGAAATTGAAATAAGAACACCGTGAATTCATTGTCCCAGGAAGGGGAAACTTTATTGACACATTCCTGGGGTCAGATACATCACATGATCACACTGACAGAACCACAGGCACATAGACACAGGCAACAGAGCATGCACAATGTCGGCACTAGTACAGTGTATATCCACCTTTCGCAGCAATGCAGGCTGCTATTCTCCCATGGAGACGATCGTAGAGATGCTGGATGTAGTCCTGTGGAACGGCTTGCCATGCCATTTCCACCTGGCGCCTCAGTTGGACCAGCGTTCGTGCTGGACGTGCAGACCGCGTGAGACGACGCTTCATCCAGTCCCAAACATGCTCAATGGGGGACAGATCCGGAGATCTTGCTGGCCAGGGTAGTTGACTTACACCTTCTAGAGCACGTTGGGTGGCACGGGATACATGCGGACGTGCATTGTCCTATTGGAACAGCAAGTTCCCTTGCCGGTCTAGGAATGGTAGAACGATGGGTTCGATGACGGTTTGGATGTACCGTGCACTATTCAGTGTCCCCTCGACGATCACCAGTGGTGTACGGCCAGTGTAGGAGATCGCTCCCCACACCATGATGCCGGGTGTTGGCCCTGTGTGCCTCGGTCGTATGCAGTCCTGATTGTGGCGCTCACCTGCACGGCGCCAAACACGCATACGACCATCATTGGCACCAAGGCAGAAGCGACTCTCATCGCTGAAGACGACACGTCTCCATTCGTCCCTCCATTCACGCCTGTCGCGACACCACTGGAGGCGGGCTGCACGATGTTGGGGCGTGAGCGGAAGACGGCCTAACGGTGTGCGGGACCGTAGCCCAGCTTCATGGAGACGGTTGCGAATGGTCCTCGCCGATACCCCAGGAGCAGCAGTGTCCCTAATTTGCTGGGAAGTGGCGGTGCGGTCCCCTACGGCAGCGCGTAGGATCCAACGGTCTTGGCGTGCATCCGTGCGTCGCTGCGGTCCGGTCCCAGGTCGACGAGCACGTGCACCTTCCGCCGACCACTGGCGACAACATCGATGTACTGTGGAGACCTCACGCCCCACGTGTTGAGCAATTCGGCGGTACGTCCACCCGGCCTCCCGCATGCCCACTATACGCCCTCGCTCAAAGTCCGTCAACTGCACATACGGTTCACGTCCACGCTGTCGCGGCATGCTACCAGTGTTAAAGACTGCGATGGAGCTCCGTATGCCACGGCAAACTGGCTGACACTGACGGCGGCGGTGCACAAATGCTGCGCAGCTAGCGCCATTCGACGGCCAACACCGCGGTTCCTGGTGTGTCCGCTGTGCCGTGCGTGTGATCATTGCTTGTACAGCCCTCTCGCAGTGTCCGGAGCAAGTATGGTGGGTCTGACACACCGGTGTCAATGTGTTCTTTTTTCCATTTCCGGGAGTGTACATTGGCTGCATTAGTGACACTCGTGACTTCAACATAGGAACAAGTCATATGTTTAGGTATACTAGGTGCATTATAACTTACTTTATACCTATATTAGGTATTTCGGTGTCACTTAAGCAAAGATAGATGGATTGTTCTTGCTTATTGTCATGAGTTCTTTGAATCGCGTGCTAACTTTCCTTCCTGTTTGTCCAATATAAAATTTTGAACATTCTTCACTATTTATTTGGTAGATTCCTGATTACGACAATTGCTCTGATTTCTGTGGTATGTGACTCAATAATCGTTGTTGACTGTTAGCGCTCCTGTAGCCCCAAAGAGCGAAAAACCTTTTCTAATTTATTTTATAAGAATTACATACAGTCAGAGAAAGGAACAAGTACATGGCCTAACATACCACTAAAGAATCGTCAAAAAGGTAAGTTATAATGTGCCCAGTATCTCTAAAGATATGACTTGTTCCTATGTTGAAAACACAAGTGACACTAATTTATCCAATCGTGACAAAAAATAAAAACACCTACAGTCGTCCTTATGATTTTATTTTATTTTGTAGATATGTCTTTGGATGTCGTATTTGAATGATTCTCATGTCAGTTGACAGGTGATGGTTAGAGTGCTGACACGTAAGTTTCAGGCCTGAAGATGACGCAATGAAGCGTCGAAACTGGTAGCGACAAAATAAAATAAAATCATAAGCACGGCTGTAGGTGTTTTTATTTTTTGTCACGATAGTAAACGGCCGTCGTCCCAGAGACGTCCTGCTAAAAGGATGGACATACAAAATTTATCCAGTGTATGATGCTTCCGTTTTAGCACTTGAAAATGGCTTGCGGCCGAATTTGTACAGTGGTACATAAAATAATGAGAACTGCAGCTGAAGGCAGTTAACAATTAATTAATAATTCGTTTTTGTTTATTACCTTCTTGCCGGAATGCAAGCAAAGAAATAGTAAAACGCGAGCGAAAAAAAGAGATAAGTTTTAGGTTCCACGACATTCCGCCTTCTGTTTCATTCGGTCGTTAAGTAAGTGCTATTATTTCGGTGAATCAGGCTTAAAATCCAGCTACTAGCCACAACTCCGGCTTTGAGTTAGTTTTTTAGCGACAGTTACAAGATGTCGTTATTTACACAGAAAAAACTGAATTGAAAATTTCACTAAAATGCGAATAAAACACATACGCACACATAATCATACAATTGTTTAAAAATCGTTCAAATGGCTCTGAGCACTATGGGACTTAACATCTGAGGCCATCAGTCCCCTAGAACTTTGAACTACTTAAACCTAACTAACCTCAGGACATCACACACATCCATACCCGAAGTAGGATTCGAACCTGCGACTTTAGCGGTCACGCGGTTCCAGACTGAAGCGCCTAGAACCGCTCGGGCACACCGGCTAGCATACAGTTGTTATTTCTACAGTATTGCTAATAAGCTATTACAAGATAAAAATTTAATTCTTTCAATTTTACCAATATCTCAACTGTCGGGAGATACGCAGGAATCAACAAACAGGGTAATAAGGCAATACCGCCCAAGCTTTACCCGAAATCTGGAGGATATGTTCCGTAAACTACCGGCAAAAACCAATCCCTGTATTTCTTCTTTGCGGAAACCATGTTCGAGGAAAGTGAAAACTTTGTATTCCGAGGTCGTTGCCCTCCTGGTACCTGCTGCAGAGCATTACGAGGAATCAGATGCCGCACTATTTCACCGCACAGCTGGCAACGATAGTAAACATGTCAATAGCAGAGCATAAAGACATTGAGAATTCCATTCCGTACACTTAGCTGGACAGTAACTATGCCTCGCAGGCAGGCGCATGTACAACATACACAGATGTCCACATTTGACAGAGAACGTGTAGTTGGGCTCAAAGCAGTCGGTTGGAGTAATCGGTGAATCGCTTGGCACTTGACAGGAGTGATGTCACCATTCGACGATGTTGGCAGAAATGGATGAACCGTGGCCGAACACAACATCAAGAAGGAAATGTTCGACCTAGACAGAAGACAGTAATTGGGGACCGAGAAATCGTCAGAGAGGCACTCATGATTATCATAGATCCGACGTGCACCTAATGCACCACAAGGACCATTAATAAACGGCCTACAGAAATGGTGCCGAGATGACGGCGCCCCTTACGCCGACTATCATAGACTACTGTACACCAACTAGCACGTTTGCAGTGGCGCCGGGCACAATCGGTCTGGAATCTTTTTGACTTGAGTAGAAGTTTGTTTGACGAGTCCTGCTTCGAACTGATCCCGCGTGACCAGCGAATATGCGTACGGAGACGCCTCGGACAAGGGTGGGGTACCAACCACACTTTCGCCGCCATAGGCCACAGCAAGCAGGACTTTTGGTTGTCATCCGCAGCACCCTTGCAGCACAGCGGCACGTCGACGATATTTCTACGAGCCGTTTCGTTTCCTTTCATGATTCGCCATTCTGGGATAACATTTCGACAAGATAATGTTCGCCCGCACACGACGATAGCTTCTACAGCTAGTCTGCATGCTTGGCAAACCCTAATTGGCAGCAAGGTCACCGGATTCCTCCCCGATTGAGAACGTTTGGAGAATAACTGGGAGGGCCCTCCAACCAGCTCGTAACTTTGATGATCTAAGGCGCCAATTGGACACAGTTTGGCACGATATCCTCAAAAGGACATCCAACAAGTTTATCAGTCAAGCCGAATAACTGCTTGCATAGGGACCAGAGACGGCACAACCGTTATTTTGTTCGGTTTGTGAAGTTCTATATATATATATATATATATATATCAAAAAAAGGTTTGCAACACTCTGGTTCCCAGAACTCTTGAAGATAGACGTTGACTGCGTATATTGTGCCACAGACATAGTCCCTTTGACTGTTCAGAGATGTCACTAAACCTGCCCAAAGATGTAAATAACCATGCATGAGTAGCGCCTGTTAGACGGAGGGGATCGGACAGCCGATCAGTTCCAGACATTCCACCAGGAAGCAGGTACACGGCTCGTGTTTTCTGTAGTTTAACAATGTCTAGACGGTCAATACCGCGGTTCGATCACGTCCTCATTGTTACCTTGTGCCACGAAGGGCTCTCAACAAGGGAAGTATCTAGGCGTCTCGGAGTGAACCAAACCGATGTTGTTCGGACACGGAGGAGATAAAGAGAGACAGGAACTGTCGATGACATGCCTCGCTCAGCCGCCCATCGGCTACTACTGCAGTGGATGGCCGCTACCTACGGATTATGGCTCTGAGGAACCCCGACAGCAACGCCACCATGTTGAATAATGCTTTTCGTGCAGCCACACTCCGTCGTGCTACAACTCAAACTGTGCGCAATAGGCTGCATGATGCACAACTTCAACCCCGACGTCTATGGCGAGGTCCAACTTTGCAACCACCACACCATGCAGCGCGGTACCGATGGGCCCAACAACATGCCGAATGGACCGCTCAGGATTTGCATCACGCTCGCTCCACCGATGAGTGCAGCCATAACGGAAGCATATTGGCGAGGCACTCGTCTTCATGGATGACAATTCGCGCCTCCATCGTGCTCATCTTGTGAATGACTTCCTTCATAATAACGACATTGCTTGACTAGACTAGGCAGCATGTTCTCCAGACATGAACCCTATCTAACATGCATGGGGTAGACTGACAAGGGTTGGTTGGTTGGTTGGTTGGTTGGTTGGTTTGGGGAAGGAGACCAGACAGCGAGGTCATAGGTCTCATCGGATTAGGGAAGGACGGGGAAGGAAGTCGGCCGTGCCCTTTGAAAGGAACCATCCCGGCATTTGCCTGGAGCGATTTAGGGAAATCACGGAAAACCTAATTCAGGATGGCCGGACGCGGGATTGAACCGTCGTCCTCCCGAATGCGAGTCCAGTGTCTAACCACTGCGCCACCTCGCTCGGTCTGAAAAAGGTTGTTTATGGACGACGTGATCCACCAAACACTCTGAGGGTCTACGCCGAATCGTCGTTGAGGAGTGGGACAATCTGGACCAACAGTGCCTTCATGAACTAGTGGATAGCAGGCGAGGAATACAAACATGCATCAGTGCAAGAGTGCGTGCTAATAAGTATTGGAGATACCGGTGTGTATAGCAGTCTGGACCACCACCTCTGAAGGTCTCGCTGTTGTTGTTGTTGTTGTTGTGGTCTTCAGTCCTGAGACTGGTTTGATGCACCTCTCCATGCTACTCTATCCTATGCAGGCGTCTTCATCTCCCAGTACCTACTGCAACCTACATCCTTCTGAATCTGCTTAGTGTATTCATCTCTTGGTCTCCCTCTACGATTTTTACCCTCCACGCTGCTCTACAATGCTAAATTTGTGATCCCTTGATGCCTCAAAACATGTCCTACCAACCGATCCCTTCTTCTAGTCAAGTTGTGCCACAAACTTCTCTTCTCCCCAATCCTATTCAATACCTCCTCATTAGTTACGTGATCTACCCACCTTATCTTCAGCATTCTTCTGTAGCACCACATTTCGAAAGCTTCTATTCTCTTCTTGTCCATACTAGTTATCGTCCATGTTTCACTTCCATACATGGCTACACTCCATACAAATACTTTCAGAAACGACTTCCTGACACTTAAATCTATACTCGATGTTAACAAATTTCTCTTCTTCAGAAACGATTTCCTTGCCATTGCCAGTCTACATTTTATATCCTCTCTACTTCGACCATCATCAGTTATTTTACTCCCTAAATAGCAAAACTCCTTTACTACTTTAAGTGTCTCATTTCCTAATCTAATCCCCTCAGCATCACCCGATTTAATTTGACTACATTCCATTATCCTCGTTTTGCTTTTGTTGATATTCATCTTATATCCTCCTTTCAAGACACTGTCCATTCCGTTCAACTGCTCTTCCAAGTCCTTTGCTGTCTCTGCCAGAATTACAATGTCATCGGCGAACCTCAAAGTTTTTACTTCTTCTCCATGAATTTTAATACCTACTCCGAATTTTTCTTTTGTTTCCTTTACTGCTTGCTCAATATACAGATTGAATAACATCTGGGAGAGGCTACAACCCTGTCTCACTCCTTTCCCAACCATTGCTTCCCTTTCATGCCCCTCGACTCTTATAACTGCCATCTGGTTTCTGTATAAATTGTAAATAGCCTTTCGCTCCCTGTATTTTACCCCTGCCACCTTCAGAATTTGAAAGAGAGTATTCCAGTTAACGTTGTCAAAAGCTTTCTCTAAGTCTACAAATGCTAGAAATGTAGGTTTGCCTTTTCTTAATCTTTCTTCTAAGATAAGTCGTAAGGTTAGTATTGCCTCTCGTGTTCCAACATTTCTACGGAATCCAAACTGATCTTCCCCGAGGTCCGCTTCTACCAGTTTTTCCATTCGTCTGTAAAGAATTCGCGTTAGTATTTTGCAGCTGTGACTTATTAAACTGATAGTTCGGTAATTTTCACATCTGTCAACACCTGCCTTCTTTGGGATTGGAATTATTATATTCTTCTTGAAGTCTGTGGGTATTTCGCCTGTCTCATACATCTTGCTCACCAGATGGTAGAGTTTTGTCATGACTGGCTCTCCTAAGGCCATCAGTAGTTCTAATGGAATGTTGTCTACTCCCGGGGCCTTGTTTCGACTCAGGTCTTTCAGTGCTCTGTCAAACTCTTCACGCAGTATCTTATCTCCCATTTCATCTTCATCTACATCCTCTTCCATTTCCATAATATTGTCCTCAAGTACATCACCCTTGTATAAACCCTCTATATACTCCTTCCACCTTTCTGCCTTCCCTTCTTTGCTTAGAACTGGGTTGCCATCTGAGCTCTTGATATTCATACAAGTGGTTCTCTTCTCTCCAAAGGTCTCTTTAATTTTCCTGTAGGCAGTATCTATCTTACCCCTAGTGAGACAAGCCTCTACATCCTTACATTTGTCCTCTAGCCATCCCTGCTTAGCCATTTTGCACTTTCTGTCGATCTCATTTTTGAGACGTTTGTATTCCCTTTTGCCTGCTTCATTTACTGCGTTTTTGTATTTTCTCCTTTCATCAATTAAATTCAATATTTCTTCTGTTACCCAAGGATTTCTATTAGCCCTCGTCTTTTTACCTACTTGATCCTCTGCTGCCTTCACTACTTCATCCCTCAGAGCTATCCATTCTTCTTCTACTGTATTTCTTTCCCCCATTCCTGTCAATTGTTCCCTTATGCTCTCCCTGAAACTCTCTACAACCTCTGGTTCTTTCAGTTTATCCAGGTCCCATCTCCTTAAATTCCCACCTTTTTGCAGTTTCTTCAGTTTCAATCTGCAGTTCATAACCAATAGATTGTGGTCAGAATCCACATCTGCCCCTGGAAATGTCTTACAATTTAAAACCTGGTTCCTAAATCTCTGTCTTACCATTATATAATCTATCTGACACCTATTAGTATCTCCAGGATTCTTCCAGGTATACAACCTTCTTTTATGATTCTTGAACCAAGTGTTAGCTATGATTAAGTTATGCTCTGTGCAAAATTCTACAAGGCGGCTTCCTCTTTCATTTCTTCCCCCCAATCCATATTCACCTACTACGTTTCCTTCTCTCCCTTTTCCTACTGACGAATTCCAGTCACCCATGACTATTAAATTTTCGTCTCCCTTCACTACCTGAATAATTTCTTTTATCTCGTCATACATTTCATCAATTTCTTCATCATCTGCAGAGCTAATTGGCATATAAACTTGTACTACTGTAGTAGGCATGGGCTTTGTGTCTATCTTGGCCACAATAATGCGTTCACTATGCTGTTTGTAGTAGCTAACCCACACTCCTATTTTTTTATTCATTATTAAACCTACTCCTGCATTACCTCTATTTGATTTTGTATTTATAACCCTGTAATCACCTGACCAAAAGTCTTGTTCCTCCTGCCACCGAACTTCACTAATTCCCACTATATCTAACTTTAACCTATCCATTTCCCTTTTTAAATTTTCTAACCTACCTGCCCGATTAAGGGATCTGACATTCCACGCTCCGATCCGTAGAATGCCAGTTTACTTTCTCCTGATAACGACGTCCTCTTGAGTAGTCCCCGCCCGGAGATCCGAATGGGGGACTATTTTACCTCCGGAATATTTTACCCAAGAGGACGCCATCATCATTTAATCATACAGTAAAGCTGCATGTAAAGCTGCATGTCCTCGGGAAAAATTACGGCTGTAGTTTCTCCTTGCTTTCAGCCGTTCGCAGTACCAGCACAGCAAGGCCGTTTTGGTTAATGTTACAAGGCCAGATCAGTCAATCATCCAGACTGTTGCCCCTGCAACTACTGAAAAGGCTGCTGCCCCTCTTCAGGAACCACATGTTTGTCTGGCCTCTCAACAGATACCCCTCCGTTGTGGTTGCACCTACGGTACGGCCATCTGTATCGCTGAGGCACGCAAGCCTCCCCACCAACGGCAAGGTCCATGGTTCATGGGTAGATGGTGGTAGAATATGCTATGTGTGGTTTTCATGAGCATTAAACAGGGCGGAAATGATGTTTATGTTGATCTCTATTCCAATTTTCTGTACATGTTCCGGGACTCTCGGAATCGAGGTGACGCGAAAAAACTTTTTTCGCTGTGTGTATACACTACAGGGTGAAGGGAAATTCGTGCACTTGGACTTTGCAGCGCGATTGCTCACATACTGGCAATACAAAGATATTCTCTCACAAAATTTCGTCCTGCGCGTATTTCGGGCAGTAAATGGACATTAAAATTTAGCAATCTGGCATCGTTGTAATCACGTATACGATAACTACCTGTGACAGCACACACACACACACACACACACACATATATATATATATATATATATATATATATATATATAAGATTTATTGATTTTAAGACATTTATTACAATTACTAGTTTCGACAGAATCGTTATGTCATCTTCAGATCGACATTACACTTTGTGCAGATGTTCACATACATGTGTCGTCTACATTTTGAGAACAAAGTCTAAATACATTTAAAAACTACGCATGGTTTGTAATTGTATTTCAACTTTGTTCTCAAAATGTGGACGACACATGTATGTGAACGTATAGCCTAAGTACAGAGTAATTCCAATCTGACGATGACAGCACGATTCTGTCGAAAGTAGTAATTGGAACAGAGGTCTTAACACTAGGACCGCCGTGTGCTCAATTTGACCACTTTTTATATTTTAACATGTTATTATTCGGTCAATTTCTAATCTATGCTGTTGTGAGTTAATGACTTTTCCTAAATGTTTATGTAGATCATATAAATAGTCCAATATTTATTTTATCTTCATTTGTTTTCTTTGAATGACCACTTATACTTAAAACCGCCGAGTGGTCACTTTTCCACATTACATGTATATTCGAAAACAGATTATTTAAAGATTATTGTGCATAACTCCCCGGATTTATTCTTAGCACTCGTCAACAATGTACTAAATATGTTGGTTACTGAAGTTTATTCGATTTGTTTGAATTTAAAATCTCAACAATGCAGTATGTCATATATTGTTTGCTATTGGGTTTCGCATAAACAAGACTGATTATTTGAGTACTGGTCTCAGAGCAGTAGACATGGCTCAGATGTCACAGCGATACAAACCACGGCCACGGCGACTTTCAGATGAAGAAATTGTCACACTTTTGTATGAATCGGATGCTGAAAATGATCCTGAAGTTGAGGACCTTGTGGAAGATTCTACAGATGAAGATTACCAACCTGCCGCCAATGTGGGGAGTGACAGCTCCGAGACTGAAGATGAAGGTAATTTACATTCACTTATATTATTATTATTGTTATTATTATTATTGTTACTATATGAATAATGATCACTATTATAATAGGGCTGACACTTCTACTGCTACTTCTGTTACTGCTATTTTATTGTGTGGTATGTTATCTTTATAATGAGTTGTAGCTTTCTAATTGTCTCTTTCCTCACGCAGTTGCTGAACCAGGACCAAGCAGTAATATAAACAATGCTAGAGAAGGACCCACCCTGGGTAAAAAAAGAACTACACCCCCTGTAAGTGGACCAATAGAGAATCGACGTAGAAGAGGAGAACGAAGTGAGGGTTCACTCCCAGAACCTGGCTCAAAACTCCTGAAAAAGGACGGGATCACGGAGTGGACTGTAGCAGACTTCGGTGTTACTACTCCAGGTAGGATAGGTTGACAGAATATATTGAAAGAAACACGGGGACCTACTCAACACGCAAAGCGGCACGTCTCAAATGATAATGTTTCAAGTGCCTGGCGCCTTTTAGTTGATCAATCAATGTTGAAACACATAAATAAATGCACAGAAGCAGAGGCACAACGGCTTCTTGGAAATGATTCCTGGAGTTTGCATTTAGAAGAATTAGATGCATTATATGTTCGTGGTGCACTAGGTGGCAGATGTATTGAAGTATATGAGTTGTGGTCGAAAAAGTGGGGAGCCCCATTTTTCACTGACACAATGAGCAGATACAGGTTTCGAGAAATTTTGAAATATCTGCGTTTTGATGAAAAAAATACACGGTCGGAACGTTTGAAAAGTGACAAATTTGCACTTATATCAACTACTTGGAACCATTTTATAGAAAACTGTCAGTTGAATTACATACCTAGATCAAATGTCACTCTGGACGAACAACTTTTCCCCAGCAGAACCAGGTGTCCGTATTTGCAATATATGCCGAATAAGCCTGATAAATTCGGAATCAAATTCTGGCTTCTAGCGGATGTAGAAACAAAATATCTTTGTAATGGGTTCCCTTATGTAGGAAAGAACGAACAGAGGGTACCTAATGGGAAACTTCCAGAAGCCGGCCGGTGTGGCCGTGCGGTTCTAAGCGCTTCAGTCTGGAATCGCGTGACCGCTACGGTCGCAGGTTCGAATCCTGCCTCGGGCACGGATGTGTGTGATGTCCGTAGGTTAGTTAGGTTTAAGTAGTTCTAAGTTCTAGGGGACTGATGACCACAGATGTTAAGTCCCATGTGCTCAGAGCCATTTTTTTGAAACTTCCAGAACAAGTAGTAATGAAGTTAGTAGCTCCATATCGCAATAAGGGGCGAAATGTGACTACTGATAATTTTTTCACTACGGTCACACTTGGGGAGAGACTGGAAAAAGAGAAAACTAGTCTTGTTGGCAGTATCAACCGTGCAAGAAAAGAAATTACGAACACTATAAAAAAATGAAAACTCCTCTTTATACGTCTGTTCTCTTGAAAAGGGAAGGTGGTACCCTGACTGTTTACCAAGCGAAAAAGAACAAAAATGTTCTGCTGTATAGCACCATGCACTCAGATGTTGAAATACAAAATAATTCGAAACACCTTCTCGAAACAGTGAGCTTCTACAATAGCAGAAAATTTGCTGTAGATGTCTTGGACCAGATGACGAGGAAATATTCTGTCCGCTCTGGTACTCGTCGATGGCCTGTACACGTATTTCACAATATCCTTGATTTAGCAGCCATCAACGTATCAATTATTTCCAAGCTAGTGACAGGGATCAAAATAAGTAAGAGGAATTTCATCCTAAACCTAGCAGGAAGAATAACGTAGAGCCTATATGGAAACCAGAAATCAGGAAAAGATGCCAAGGGATGGAAAAGGAAAGGAAGAAAAGGACGATGGTGATGAAGAAAGAGAAGAAACGGAAATTCCTGCAAAAGTAAGAAAACTATGTCAAACGAGGAAATGCAGAAATAAGACAAATGAAGTGTGCAGTAAATGGAAGAGATATGTTTGTGGGCCGTGTACATATAAAATAATAAAGACAGTAGTTTGTAATGCTTGTAAGTAGGATTAGGTACTATACATGATCATATTTTATGATTGATCTTTCTCTTAACATATTCATGGGTGCTTAGTTTCTCCAGTAAGATTAATTTCTATTAATTTTAAAACTACTGCAATACAATTAGTATGGTTGCAGATAAATATTGTGAACTATGTTCTCTAATATTAGCAATATTATGTTCCCATTGTTGTTGTAAAATACAATGATACTGTTATTAAACGTAATTAAAGTGATACATTGGTATCAAGGTCATTAATATTTACATTAAACACCACAGCATGTACTTAGAAAGAGAGTGGTCACTTTGACGACATCGGCGGCTCTAAGTATAGTACTAGTTCCGGCGGTTCTATTGTTAAAATCAAGCGATGTTTGCCTTCACAAAAATATATGTCTATATAAACAGATATCACTCCAACAACATTTTTAAGTTACGAAGCTCATTTTCTTGAAAAATAATTCAGTTTTACAGGAATTGTAATCATTTGTTTGCCTGTTCATGTACATTACATCTACCTATTTCTGTCCCATTCGGATAATCCCCAGTGGTGCATCTTCTTTTTGTCTTATATATTTTATGCAATAACGACAATGACAGAGGTAGATTTGTAATAAAGTTTTCATTAGAATTACTAATGTACACCGAATTTCTTCAATTTTTGTCCACTTCATTAATTTTTTCCAGATTGTTTTCGCCATATTCGATCTACCATTTCGAATTTCTCAATTTTGATATAAAAATCCTTATCAGAAGGGTCATAAAGCTCATTATACCCATTTTTGGCCAAATTGGAACAGATTTTGAAATTTTGTCCTCGTTTTCAGGATTCTGGTCCACTGTGTCTCGCTCCAAAGTCCACCGAGTACGATAACTACAGACCGGTCGACAGTGGGCGACGCATCGCTCGCTTCGGACAGCCCGTCACTCACCGCAAGAGACACACCTGTGGCGCCACATATGCAGATAGAGGTCTCCGCTAATGGCGACGCCCACAACGCAGCTAATAGTATTCTGCCGCGCCTCCTTGTAAGTCGGCACACGCAGAGATGCGGCAGAAGGCACGACGAACCTTGGAAGACTGCCATCTGCGCCTGCGCCACAATCGTCAGTTACTACAAGCGACCAGTAAGTGAACCAAGGACAGTATTCAATTAGACGAGTAATTGGAAATGCAACAGAGGGAGCTACGTACATGAGTTATTTGCTTTTGCTTACTTGGCTACTTGTAAATGCTGTAAATAATATTGTGCGAACTTTAGGTGTGCAATTGTATGTGTTTGCGTTTGTATCACAAAGGTCTACCTCGTACCCACCTCCTACAACTGCAGACACAACAGAAATTTTTAAATCTTCCCAAGTACACTGCGTACAGCGTAATAACCAGTTTGTAATATATCTTCATCTTTAACATCTTTTCAAAATATATTCAACAATAATTAATGTTTGCTGTATTCAGTTGTGGTGCAAAATCATTTAAATAAATGAAAAAAATAATTTATTATTTTTAACTGACACAACAGACGTTTTTTTTCTGTCCACAATTCAATAAATTTGATTGTAATGGTTTTTTAAAGTTGTGAAAAGATAATGGAAATGTGACACAAAGAAAAATGAAAAAAATTTTGATTGATAATTGTATCTTTTAAAGATTGTGGCTGTGGCTATTCAACTTGAGGAGGAATACACTCAGAAGTACTCCAATGGGTAATCTTACACGCGGAACGAATTCTATCCACATTGCAACACCGTAATGCTGGAAATGTGTAATGAGAATGAGTGTGATCGACTTGGAGCTAGGCGCTGTAATCAATCACCACGTTGTAGCGGAATGCAGATTGATAAGCATTCAAAGCAACATTTGTTTGGCTTCTTGCACGATTATTCAAATTGATTGCCGCACGATTGCTTTCTACTGACTCATTCGATGCATATCATCGTCGTTTGCAGTTTCTCTTTCGTCTTTCGTACGTGTTGAAAGTGTTTGTGGTAATAGATTACGTTCAATTTCATTACGCTCTTCGCGTTGCTTTGTAGTTCTGTTGAATAAAAAATTCGTTTGGTTTGTAGCCTTGCCGAGTTCTGCAAACTGAATTGCTCCGTCTTATTGGCGACACAGCAGCGCGATAAAATTGTGTCAGTTCAATTAAACTGTGCCGATCGCGACACAATGCGATGCGAATAATCACAATTGAATTGAAAATGAACAATTAATTCAAAATTTTGTTACTGTACAAGCTTTAGTCGATTCAAACCTCACATTACGTCGTGGGTAAATCTGCAAATTTGTTTGAGATACGACGACGAAATCTAAGTCATTTCATGAAACGACTGCGATGAACTTACAACACAATCACAATTCAATTGAAAATAAGCAACTGAATCAGGTTAAAAAATGGTTCAAATGGCTCTGAGCACTATGGGACTCAACTGCTGTGGTTATCAGTCCCCTAGAACTTAGAACTACTTAAACCTAACTAACCTAAGGACATCACACACATCCATGCCCGAGGCAGGATTCGAACCTGCGACCGTAGCAGTCGCACGGCTCCGGACTGCGCGCCTAGAACCGGAGACCACCGCGGCGGGCAACTGAATCAGGTTTTCGTCACTATGTACCGACTGGATCGGTTCGCAATTTAACAATCAGTTATCAAATGGCATTTTCGCACGTAGGAGCCAAATAAATTGGAACTGGAATAGAAATAAAATAACTACATTTATTAGATAGACAGCGAAACAACGCGTATAAAAATTATGATTTTTGCAATTTGTCCAAATTTTTCGACTTTCGTTAGTACTTATCCCATTTTTTTCCTGGCGGGTTTACTAGGTCCATAACGACAAAAAAGAAAAACTGGCTTCCAACTTTTTCCCTAAAATTCTTATTCGGACTATTACGAATATTTCCTAAGAAGTTAGCAAAATTGGTCCAGTTGTCCTCAGTTGATGCGCTTAGCAACGAACAACATTTAATTTTTATTTATGTAGATTTAGTTTGCTGTAACAATTGCATGTAACCTTTAATAGTGACTAGTTTTTGCTAATAAAGCTAAGGATCTTCCAATCAGTGATGACATACTACTAGCGTCATTTGACGTAGTACATCTGTATACAGATTTTTCGATAGGTGAAAGTTTAAAAATTCTAAGAAAAACTTAGTACTCTGCCCCACCATTTGAAAAGGTGAACTGATATAATTTCTTGAACTATTAAAATTTAGCGTCAGTTTTAATTACTTTGAATTGGCTGGGAAATTATACCAGCAGAAGAATGGCTTGCCGTGGCCAATGGCCTCTCTGAGTTATCAGCAGATAAATTTATTAGTAATGTAGAGACAAATATATTCTGAAACTACTCACTTTGTCAAAGGAGGTACTGTAATTAGGTACAGATGCTACGTGGATGATACATTCATCGTAATAAAGATTCGGTGAGGAGCATCTGCACGACCTCCATATGACTTTTAAACGGCATTAGCATAGTTTTAAGTGCACTTTAGAAAAAAAGGCGGAAAAGATGGTTAATTTCTTAGATTCGACAGATGGTTCAAATTGCTCTGAGCACTATGCGACTTAACTGCTGAGGTCATCAGTCCCCTAGAAGTTAGAACTACTTAAACCTAACTAACCTAAGGACATCACACACATCCATGTCCGAGGCAGGATTCGAACCTGCGACCGTAGCGGTCGTGCGGTTCCAGATTGTAGCGCCTAGAACCGATCGGCCACCTCGGCCGGCTAACTTAATCAGATGCAATAATGAGGGGTGACTTCAGCCGTCAGCCACATCATAAAAGGGCGTATTTCTGTGCTGTGGTGGCTCGCTTACGTGAAGTGTAAACTTCAGTTTCATGAAACAGATATACAATTAGATTTATGCATACTCAAAGAGATAGCAGTAGCGAATTGTTTCAGGAGAACTTTAGGTACGCAAACTCTCAAGAAATACAACCGATGTAAAGATAAAAAGTTTATTACGCTCAAACTCGCAAAAGTGGTAAGAGGCAGGGATGGGGTAGATATCGATATAAGCGTATGGGGTGGGAGGATACTTTTTGGGTGACCTGCGAGAACCGTCCTCCATTTTGGTGTCCGCCATATTGGATTCAGCGCAAATTTCTTCAATGGAAGGGGGTCATGTGACAGATGTTTTAAGTTTAGAATTTGACGGTGAACGCAGTAGTAAAGACCTTTGATAGGTGAAACGTTATGCATCATATGTTATAGCACGTGTACTGTGTCATGCAGCATGCTCAAACCTGATCACGTTTTGTTCTTGTCGCTGCATGTGTGCCATTTCTGTGAAGGACAACATGCCACCGACCAGAGAAGACAGGATCGAAAAACGATCCTGCTCGCTGGTGGACGGAGCTCCACGACAATTACCAAAGGACTTTAACCACCGATATTTGTCCCTTGACGTGTTTATGCTAAGTATTACGCACATTTATGCGATCGGGAATGCTCAGTAGCAGCCGGACTACATGTACATCTGTTATGCGTCAGGAAGGAACATTAACGATAATATAATAGGAGGCCGGAAAGTGTCGTCGGGAAACTTATTAGAAAGTTTCAAGAAATATGACCGGTGGTTGACAGGCCCCGTACGGGCCGACCCCGCACAGCAATTGATGAAGCTACGACCACGGCAGTGCTAGCGCCAGTGGCCACGAGTCCCCCCCGTGGTATTCAACAACTCGCCCAACAGGATAGCGTTCCTCGGAGCAGTATCCACCGAACCCTACATCTACATCTAGATCTACATCTACATCTACATCTACATGACTACTCTGCAATTCACATTTAAGTGCTTGGCAGAGGGTTCGTCGAACCACAAACATACTATCTCTCTACCATCCCGAACAGCGCGCGGGAAAAACCAACACCTAAACCTTTCTGTTCGAGCTCTGATTTCTCTTATTTTATTTTGATGATCATTCCTACCTATATAGGTTGGGCTCAACAAAATATTTTCGCATTCGGAAGAGAAAGTTGGTGACTGAAATTTCGTAAGTAGATCTCGCCGTGACGAAAAACGTCTTTGCTGTAATCACTTCCATCCCAATTCGCGTATCATATCTGCCACACTCACTCCCCTATTACGTGATAATACAAAACGAGCTGCCCTTTTTTGCACCCTTTCGATGTCCTCCGTCAATCCCACCTAGTAAGGATCCCACACCGCGCAGCAATATTCTAACAGAGGACGAACGAGTGTAGTGTAAGCTGTCTCTTTAGTGGAATTGTTGCATCTTCTAAGCGTCCTGCCAATGAAACGCAATCTTTGGCTCGCCTTCCCCACAATATTATCTATGTGGTCTTTCCAACTGAAGTTGTTCGTAATTTTAACACCCAGGTACTTTGTTGAATTGACAGCCTTGAGAATTGTACTATTTATCGAGTAATCGAATTCCAACGGATTTCTTTTGGAACTCAGAGGGATCACCTCACATTTTTCGTTATTTAGCGTCAACTGCCACCTGCCACACCATACAGCAATCTTTTCTAAATCGCTTTGTAACTGATACTGGTCTTCGGATGACCTTACTAGATGGTAAATTACAGCATCATCTGCGAACAACCTAAGAGAACTGCTCAGATTGTCACCCAGGTCATTTATATAGATCAGGAACAGCAGAGGTCCCAGGACGCTTCCCTGGGGAACACCTGATATCACTTCAGTTTTACTCGATGATTTGCCGTCTATTACTACGAACTGCGACCTTCCTGACAGGAAATCACGAATCCAGTCGCACAACTGAGACGATACCCCATAGGCCCGCAGCTTGATTAGAAGTAGCTTGTGAGGAACGGTGTCAAAAGCTTTCCGGAAATCTAGAAATACGGAGTCAACTTGAGATTCCCTGTCGATAGCGGCCATTACTTCGTGCGAATAAAGAGCTAGTTGCGTTGCACAATAACGATGTTTTCTGAAACCATGCTGATTACGTATCAATAGATCGTTCCCTTCTAGGTGATTCATAATGTTTGAATACAGTATATGCTCCAAACCCCTATTGCAAACCGACGTCAATGATATAGGTCTGTAGTTAGATGGATTACTCCTAATACCCTTCTTAAACACTGGTGCGACCTGCGCAATTTTCCAATCTGTAGGTACAGATCTATCGGTGAGCGAGCGGTTGTATATGAGTGCTAAGTAGGGAGCTATTGTATCAGCGTAATCTGAAAGGAACCTAATCGGTATACAATCTGGACCTGAAGACTTGCCCGTATCAAGCGATTTGAGTTGCTTCGCAACCCCTAAGGTATCTACTTTTAAGAAACTCATGCTAGCAGCTGTTCGTGTTTCAAATTCTGGAATATTCCATTCATCTTCCCTGGTGAAGGAATTTCGGAAAACTGCGTTCAATAACTCCGCTTTAGCGGCACAGTCGTCGGTAACAGTACCATCGGCACTGCGCAGCGAAGGTATTGACTGCGTCTTGCCGCTTGTGTACTTTATATACGACCAGAATTTCTTCGGATTTTTTGCCAAATTTCGAGACAATGTTTCGTTGTGGAACCTATTAAAGGCATCTCGCATTGAAGTCCGTGCCAAATTTCGCGCGTCTGTAAATTTTAGTCAATCTTCGGGATTTCGCGTTCTTCTGAACTTCACATGCTTTTTCCATTGCCTCTTCAACAGAGTTCGGACCTGTTTTGTGTACCACGGGGGATCAGTTCCATCTCTTACCAATTTATGAGGTATGAATCTCTCAATTGCTGTTGCTACTATATCTTTGAATTTGAGCCACATCTCGTCTACATTTGAATAGTCAGTTCGTAAGGAACGGAGATTGTCTCTTAGGAAGGCTTCTAGTGACACTTTATCCGCTTTTTTAAATAAAATTATTTTGCGCTTGTTTCTGGTGGATTTGGAAGAAACGGTACTGATCCTAGCTACAACGACCTTGTGATCACTAATCCCTGTATCAGTCATGATGCTCTCTATCAGCTCTGGATTGTTTTTGGCTAACAGGTCAAGTGTGTTTTCGCAACCATTTACAATTCGCGTGGGTTCGTGGACTAACTGCTCGAAATAATTTTCGGAGAAAGCATCTAGGACAATCTCGGAAGATGTTTTCTGCCTACCACCGGTTTTGAACAAGTATATTTGCCAACATATCGAGGGAAGGTTGAAGTCCCCACCAACTATAACCGTATGAGTGGGGTATTTATTTGTTACGAGACTCAAATTTTCTCTGAACTGTTCCGCAACTATATCATCGGAGTCTGGGGATCGGTAGAAGGAGCCAATTATTAACTTAGTTCGGCTGTTAAGTATAACCTCCTCCCATACCAATTCGCACGGAGTATCTACTTCGACTTCACAACAAGATGAACCACTACTGACAGACACAAACACTCCACCACCAATTCTGCCTAATCTATCTTTCTTGAACACCGTCTGAGACTTCGTAAAAATTTCTGCAGAACTTATTTCAGGCTTTAGCCAGCTTTCTGTACCTATAACGATTTCAGCTTCTGTGCTTTCTATTAGCGCTTGAAGCTCAGGGACTTTCCCTACAGAAGTGGCATCCGAGACGTGGGACACACGTTCAAGGATACTTCAACTCAATAAAGAAAAGGCAATAATCACACAAACTCTGGCTTGTAATTTCAAACAGATTTTATATAACAATTGCATGACAACAGCAAACTGCTGTTACCCCAGAATAATATACATAATTGCCCTCGAATTTGAAACATTACTAAACGGACAAAATGTCTCCGGGCGTCAAAGTCCCCCCCCCCCCCTTAACAATAAATAATTTTAAAACCCTCTTTACATAAATCGTAAGAACTGAGAAAAACTCCCATAGAAGCAGGACACCTTTTAAGATATAACAGCAGAAACAACTCACAATTTCTCTTTCTGAATAAGATATCACCAGGAACAAATAATAAAATACATCGCTGAAGAACTGGAGTCTACTGATAAACACAGCTACTGCGCTATCGGTTACAATTCAAACTGGCCGCCGCCAAGGCGTCGTCCCACAGTGAAACGACCGGCTACAACGGGCGACGCGCACCGCTGATTGTACCACTGAAACAACAACATAAAACCACACAGCGACTGGGCAGTATCCAAACTAACACAATCCTTAAAACATTAGAAAATTTTAAAACAGGAATACGGCCACAAGTGACCCTCAAGCGATTCACATTCAGAGTTAACCACTTTAAATATCTGCACTACTTTGTCATTTATAATCAGTGTAGAAAAAAAATGGTTCTGAGCACAATGGGACTTAACATCTGTGGTCATCAGTCCCCTAGAACTTAGAACTACTTAAACCCAACTAACCTAAGGACATCACACACATCCATGCCCGAGGCAGGATTCGAACCTGTGACCGTAGCAGTCGCGCGGTTCCGGACTGAGCGCCTAGAACCGCGAGACCACCGCGGCCGGCTAATATGTGTAGACCGGCTTATTATTGCCAGAGCAGGAAGTGATAATATACTTAAATACATAAGAAGCTGGTTATAGAGCTAAATCACGCCCTCGTAACTTATAACCCCACAGCCGATTAATTGTATTTTATATATTCCATAAATTGTGCGCTCCTGGGAGCTGAGTGGTTGCCGGCACGGTAACTCGGCGTGTTCGGTCAGAGGGTTAGCTGCCCACTGTAATAAAAAAACTGAGTTAATGGATCAACGACGAGCTGAAATGGGTGTCTTGAGACGTCCACACTCAGCAGATAAAACGAACTAAAACGAACAAAATGAGAATAAAAAAAAAAGTTGTCAGCGCGACGGAATGTCGTACCTAGCGGCCCGGGTTCGATTCCCGGTTTGGTCGGAGATTTTCTCCGCTGAGGGACTGGGTGTTGTGTTGTCCTTTTCATCATCATTTAATCCCCATCGACACACAAGTCGCCGAAGTGGCGTCAACTTGAAAGACTTGCACCAGGAGGCTCTAGCCACACGGCATTTCCATTTATATTCCATAAACTCACACTCAATAATTACCATACGACAGAACTCTAGCACACAATAAATTTTCATCATTAAGTCCCTACTTGTTTACCTCTGAACACATTAGCTAAATACCACCAGATAGCCAGAAAATCGAACCTGTGGTTATTTCGGAGTGCACATACACTCACTTAGATATACACTCCTTGCCCGTATCTCAAGTGCGTCCAAAACAAGCAAACGACATTCACACAAGTAACCACTGTTCAATAAGTTGTGCACCAGTGGTCAATACGAAACAGATAACATGGACGTCCAAACACTGGGAGAGCCGTTAACTGCAAACAGCACGAAATTCAATATACATGTATACAGAGGGACTTCATGAGCCTGAATAGTTCCCAACGATTGATTCTGTCGCGTATCCAGTTGCAGGCTGATACATTCCGAAGCCACTTTCACATGTTCACATCGTTTAGCAGCACAGAAGAAACCATCGCCCTCACACTAGACGCAGTACAGACTCGCCGACAGCACGCACGTCTCCGTCCACAGTCCCACTGCCCACGTGGCAGAAAGAGGCGGAGAATGCGCAAAGAGCGACCGCCAACAACCATTCTGCACACCGGAGCGCCGACCAACCGATCTAAAAAGCAGCCCTCCCCCCACAGCGTCGTGCGCTTAAAGAGCCGAAAAGCGACCAAAGACGAAAACCGCAGAGTGGATCCGTTCAAAGCAAAACTCTAGCAATATCCGGAGCAAGTCGATCCCGATTGGAGGATGCAATTTTGTGAGTGGCTGTTAGTGGGTCTAAGGCGCTGCAGTCATGGACTGTGCGGCTGATCCCGGCGGAGGTTCGAGTCCTCCCTCGGGCATGGGTGTGTATGTTTGTCCTTAGGATAATTTAGGTTTACTAGTGTGTAAGCTTAGGGACTGATGACCTTAGCAGTTGTCCCCTAAGATTTCACACACATTTGAACATTTTGGCTGTTAGCGCAACACGTCACGGATCACGACATTGCTTACAGTATACTTTTCACAGATGGGGCGACTTCCTGCTTCAATGGACAGGTCAACATGCACCATCTGCGATACTGGTCATCGGACAACGCAAGGTGCAAGGCCCAAGGACATTGCAAAGTGATAGTATAATGCGGCATTTGGAGAATGCGTCTCATTAGCCCTATATTTCTGATGGAAACACTCGATGCTGCGATCTGTTTGTAGATGTTGGATGAGGCGGTCATGTCTATGGTCCTGAATGAAGACGGGACATTTCCTTTGTACTTTCAGCAAGACAGGGCGCCACCTCATTATGCTGTTCGTTTACGGGAATGGTTTGACACACGGATCTCCGGATGTTGGACTGGGCGTTGTGATCCCGTGGAGTCGCAGCCCCGGTCACTTTATCTGAACCCCCCCTAGATTTCTGCCTGTAGGGACACCTGAAGTCCGTGGTGTATTCCATGAAGGTTCGTATTGTCCCATATCACGTAAGAAACAGATTGACCGTCCTTATGGCGGAACAGGCAACCGTAAAAATAGTTTTCTAGTCGGTCAACAGATGTCGCAGGCGACGCTGCAATGCTAACTGACCTGTCCATGTCGCGGAATTGGCAACGCTGTATCTTCGGCGATGTGAATTAGGCTGATTTGTGTTCGGCTAGAGCACTGCGCGCGTGATTCATTCGTCACACAGCTGAATGTAGCTCATGATCGGCTGTTTTCAATCGAAGAATGTAGATTAGCTCCTGTAATTCTACAAACTGCTGTGTTGGCAGAAGAGCCAACACCGTGTTGCTAGAGGAGGCCGAAATGCACGCGTTTAATTACACGCAGACTGGCGTGAGGTCTGGAACATTACAAGGAAATGAGAACTTAGAAAAACGGACGCAGTTGCTGTAATACTTAACTTTAATCCATAACTGTAGAACATCGGTCTGACGGTACAGTAATAAGAAGCTCAATATACATTGGTAATGGCGCCTTGCTAGGTCGTAGCAAATGACGTAGCTGAAGGCTATGCTAACTATCGTCTCGGCAAATGAGAGCGTATTTGTCAGTGTAGCATCGCTAGCAAAGTCGGCTGTACAACTGGGGCGCGTGCCAGGACGTCTCTCTAGACCTGCCATGTGGTGGCGCTCGGTCTGCAATCACTGATAGTGGCGACACGCGGGTCCGACGTATACTAGCGGACCGCGGCCGATTTAAAGGCTACCACCTAGCAACTGTGGTGTCTGGCGGTGACACCACATTCCTCCCCCGCAAATCGGCGTACGGTTGTGTTATAAGGCTTCCGCCCGCCGTGTGGAGGACCCCATGTTGACGTACGCAACGAGGTGGGGAGCCTAACAACAGGCGAGGCTGTGCCACCCGCACCCGGCCATTCGGTCCGAGGGGAGCTAGGAAACGCCTGAAAACCTAGTCCAGGGTGCACGCCAACATGCGGTGTAGGCGCCCTTAGAGAGACAGGAGGGGCCGAAGGGTCGACCTCCAGCGGGGCTGGGCACCCGACGGGCAAAGACGCCATGTGGTCCGGAGCGGGCAAGAGTTACATGTCGGAGGACAGCTGGTCACGGGAAGCGATCGGCGGCGCGTGACCCAGGGAGGCGCTTGGCGGCAGCAGCGACGCGTCCACTGCGGGCTGCGCCGGCGGGAAAACAGGGGGCGGCGGCGACGGCGCGTCGCCATGGGGCAAAATGGAAGGCATCGTCGGTAACACCTGGGGATGAGGCGAGCCAGTAGATGGGTCCCCAGGGCGCTGACCGGGCGGCACCGTCGCTGAAAGCAGACGGGCAGCGGCAGAACCCGTGCGACGACAGAGGCGCAGCTGATTGAGATGCCGACGCACCTCACCAGAGGCCCCCAAAACCAGATACATAGCGCGGCCGAGGCAGCGAAGAATGCGCCCTGCGAGCCAACGCCGTGAACCTCGATAGTTGCGATAGTATACAACGTCGCCTGGAGCAAAAGCAGGTGGATGCCGCTGCACAGGAACCTGATGCGGCGGATGTAGCAAAGACATCAAGGTTCGATGAGGACGACCGTGGAGCAAAGCCGGCGAACGACCATCTCGGGGCTGAGAGCGATACGTGGACAAAAAGTGCAATAACGCGTCCTCCGGAGAATGCGACTCTTTCAACTTCAACATCTGTGACTTGAAAGTCCGGACCAATCGTTCAGCGGCACCGTTTGTGTGAGGCGAAAACGGCGCGGATGTCAGATGTTGAATACTATTGGCCATGCAGAATGACTGAAATTCTGCGGACAAGAATTGTGGGCCATTGTCGGAAACAATAGTCTGTGGAAGACCTTCAATGCAAAAGATAGCGGATAACGCTTGGAGGGTGGCAGATGACGTCGTGGAAGACATCCGGACAACATAAGGAAAATTACTGAATGAATCTACCACAACAAACCATCGAGCATTCCAGAATGGACCAGCAAAATCGATGTGTAAGCGTTGCCAAGGGGAAGTGGCTTTCGGCCATGCAAAGAATTTCCGTGGTGGTGCGGATTGTTGTTCGGCACACGCCATGCAAGAAGAGCACATATTCGTAATCGCAGCATCGATTGCGAACCAAGTACAGTGCTGACGAGCAAGTTGTTTCGTTCGCACTATACCCCAATGTCCCAAGTACAGTGCTGACGAGCAAGTTGTTTCGTTCGCACTATACCCCAATGTCCCTGGTGGAGAAGCCGTAAGACAGAGGACTGTAACGAACGTGGGACCACGACCCTGGACTGATCATTATCAGAACGCAACAGCAAAACACCACGTCGAACAAAAAGTCTCTCCTTCTGTGCAAAAAATCGGCGAACCAACGGATCCTCGATCCGTGACTTTGACAAGGGCCATTGCGTAGCAACAAAACGCAAAACGGTAGCAAGGACAGGGTCAGCAGCTGTGGCTATAGCTACACGACGAAAATCAATCGGAAACGATTCGACCACGTCATCGGTTTCCGAATCAATGAACATGCAAGCAAGTTCGGAGGAATCGAATGCGCTATCGTCAGCAACAGGCAAACGGGACAACGCATCGGCGTTTCCGTGCTTAGCAGTGGACCGAGACAAGATATCGTAGCGGTACTGCGAGAGGAAAATAGACCAGCGAATGAATTTCTGCGCTGTACGTGGAGGTACAGGCTTGTTCGGATGAAAAAGCGATGTCAAAGGTTTGTGGTCTGTGATGACGGTAAAGAGACGACCATACAAGAAATCATGAAACTTTGTAACACCAAATACGAGAGCCAAAGCTTCTTTCTCAATCTGTGAATAATGTCTTTGCGCAGACGAGAGCAATTTGGACGCAAAGCCAATAGGGCGATCATGCGACACATCCTTGTGCGCAAGCACAGCACCGATCCCGAAATCCGATGCATCCACCATCAACAAAAGGGGTTTCTGGGGATCGAATGGCTTAAGGCAAGTATTTGAAAGCAACGCCGATTTCAACTGGCGAAAGGCGCGTTCGCATTCCGTCTTCCAGACGAACGGAACACCTTTATGGCGTAAGCGATGAAGCGGAGCTGAAATGGAAGAGGCATGGGGAACATATTTATGATAATAGTTGATTTTTCCCAGCACACTCTGTAGCTGCTTCAAATTCTGCGGCGAAGGCAAGTCTTGTATGGCACGGAGGGGTTCTGGACTGGGATGTATGCATTGGGCATTGATTACATGTCCCAGATAGGGTAAGTCACGAGCAAAAAACACACATTTGTCCTTCCGCAAGCGAACACCATTTTGTCGCAAGACCTGAAATAATGTTCGGAGATTGGCTAAATGTTCTTCTTCCATCTTTCTGGAGATCACAATATCGTCCAGATAGTTTGCTGCAGTAGGGACCGATGCACAAACAGTTTGTAAATATTGCTGAAACAATGCAGGGGCGGATGCACACCCGAATGGCAGTCTTTTGAATCGATACAAACCAAGATGCTTGTTAACCACCAAGACGCGCTGGGATTCGTCGTCCACTGGTAGTTGCAAGTACGCATCTGCGAGGTCCAACTTCGAAAAATAATGACCCGGGCACAGGTTGTCAAAAAGATCTTCCGGGCGGGGTAAAGGAAAAGTTGCAATCACTAGTTGTGGATTCACTGTTGCCTTGAAGTCCACACAAAGTCTCAATTTTCCGGAAGGTTTTGGCAAAATTACTAAGGGTGATGCTCAGAGAGAAGCCTGCCCACGTTCAATTGCACCTTGTGATTCCAATTCATGTAATGTTCTTGCGACGTCATCACGCAACGCGTGGGGAACATTGCGCGCTCTGAAAAATTTTGGTTGCGCGTTTACTTTCAGTTCCAAATGTGCTTTATAGTTCTTAGCGCAACCAAGGCCCGGTGCAAAAATGTCTGCAAATTCTTCACATAGACGAGAAACACTGGCTGAAGCCACAGTCTGGTTCACTGAGAGGACCTGATTTACTATAGACAAGTTAAACAACTGAAATAAATCTAAACCAAACAAGTTCACAGCAGAAGAAGAACGAAGGACGTAAAAAGACACAAGTTTTGTTTGTCCCTTGTATGTTGCAAGAAGGCTGCAATGTCCTAACACTGGGATATTCTGACCGGAATAGCTAGTTAACACTTGCGGCACGCAAGGGAGGTGTGCCCAGTTGTTTGTACGTGTCTTTATTGATCAATGAAACTGCAGCTCCGGTATCGAGCTGGAATGGTATGACCTTGCCATGAAAGTCCAAATCTACAAAACGTTTATTGTCCCGCTGACGACAAGAGCGACTGTCTCGTGCAACGTGAACTGACACTGGTACAGAATCACTTGCGACTTGACGGGATTTCCTGCGATGTCGACACACACTTCTTGTGGGACGAACACAGTCACTGTGAGAGAGAGTGGCACTGGGCGGAGTGAAATTAACTACATGAATGTCCATGGGTGAAGGCTCACGAGCCCGAGTATTCTTGGTGCGATTCCGGCGCGAAGCAAAGGGCCTGGAATGGTTGGTAGCGTCCGATCTAAGCTCTTTCTGGCAAACACTTTGAACATGTCCTTTTTTATTACAGAAAAAGCAAATAGCTTGGCGTGAATGTCTAGTTGCACACTGCGGGCATGATTTTAGCACTGCATTTGCTTGCTTGCGCAGCACACGTAGCGGAGGGCTTGGCGGCAGCTGCGTGGACGGGCGCGAGGGCTGTTTACTGTTCCGTGCAGCGCGCCCGGCGGGCCGGTTAACGTGACACACGGCTGGTGAAGTTGCAAATGATTCTTGAGCAAAGTCAAGTGTGTCTTGCCTATCCAATATGTCCATCACTTGTTGAAGGGAGGGATTGACTAGTTTCAAAATACCTTATACGAACATCAGAAACGTTCTGTGCAATTGCATCACGCACCATAGTATCTGAATAAGGGAGTCCACAGTCACACTGAAAAGCACAATCCCTAGTAAGGCCTTGCAAAGTTGCAACCCACTCCCGATTAGTCTGACCTGCCGTACGTTTTGTACGAAAGAAAGTATACCTTTTTGCAACTACATTGACTGATTCTTTGAAATAGGCATCTAATGCAGACAAAATTTCTTCGTAGGACAGAGTTGCTACGTCGCGTCGGGGAAATAATTTCACTATGACTCGGTATGTGTGGACGCCTACGGCGGAAAGAAGAAATGGCTGCCGCTCATTACCTTGAATTCTGTAGGCGGCGAGATGGAATCCAAATTGGCATGACCACTCCGTCCAGCTTTCCAGTGCCGCATCAATAGGACGAAAAGGTGGTGCAACTGCGTGTTGTGGCTGCGGTAGCAGTGGAGTGGCGGCTGCCGCATCGTTTTGCATTGCACGTTGACCCTGGACGAGCTGTCCAAAGGCATCCAATAAGGCCTGCGTCTGCTGATTCTGCAAGCGATAAAATTCGGACAGTACATCTGGAGATTGTGGCGAAGCCATGACACAAGTAAATTAGTGCATCAATTGGTACAAACGCGATTTAGCTCGTCGCCATGTGCTGTGTTGGCAGAAGAGCCAACACCGTGTTGCTAGAGGAGGCCGAAATGCACGCGTTTAATTACACGCAGGCTGGCGTGAGGTCTGGAACATTACAAGGAAATGAGAACTTAGAAAAACGGACGCAGTTGCTGTAATACTTAACTTTAATCCATAACTATAGAACATCGGTCTGACGGTACAGTAATAAGAAGCTCAATATACATTGGTAATGGCGCCTTGCTAGGTCGTAGCAAATGACGTAGCTGAAGGCTATGCTAACTATCGTCTCGGCAAATGAGAGCGTATTTGTCAGTGTAGCATCGCTAGCAAAGTCGGCTGTACAACTGGGGCGAGTGCCAGGACGTCTCTCTAGACCTGCCGTGTGGTGGCGATCGGTCTCCAATCACTGACAGTGGCGACACGCGGGTCCGACGTATACTAGCGGACCGCGGCCGATTTAAAGGCTACCACCTAGCAAGTGTGGTGTCTGCCGGTGACACCACACAAACCAAGTTTATTTCTACTGTAGGGATACTTCTCACAATCATATGCGAAATGAAATAAATGAAAAGTAACACACAAACATTTATCGCGAGTTACTGTTTCAATGCAGACTGTATTGCAGTCGCATAGGTTTTACACTCGCCTTCCATGCTCTCTCTTTGTTATACAGCTCTTCTGGTGCGGATTATCATTCGAGGGTTGGATTCCCTCATTTCTTCATCGAAGACTTTCACTGCCTGGGCTACTCTCAGGGTGCATCTTCGACATGGAAGATCCCCGCCTTTTCCTTGCCGTGTCGTCTGCTCGCCGTCAGTACTGTTCGCCGTCCGGTCCTCCTCGGCGCCGCCGCCGCCGCCGCCGCCGCCGCCTGGTCGCCGCCTGCCGGTGCTCGCCGCCGCCTTTCGGTCGCCGCCTGCTGCAGCCGCCTGGTCACCGCCGCCGCCGCCGCCTGGTCATCGCCGCCGCCGCCGCCTGGTCATCGCCGCCGCCGCCGCCGCCGCCGCCGCTGCCTGGTCATCGCCGCCGCCGCCGCCTGGTCATCGCCGCCGCCGCCGCCGCCGCCGCCGCCGCCCTTCTCGCGCGCCGCCACCATGTCCCAGCCCACCACCATTATCATTTTCACCTCTCCCTCCGCTGCTCCAACCACCATCACATGGAGCTCATCCTCCACCCCCCTTCCCGTCCTTCCTTCTCTCCCTGTCCACCCCACCCCTGCTCCACTTTCGGTTGTAACCACCCCCAACTCCTCCTCCCCTATCACTGTCGCCGCATCGACAGCTAGTGACTTTCCGCCGCTCCCTGCACCACCTCCGACGGGCTCCAAACCAGCACGGATTTCGGCTCGACGTTCCACAGTCTCTGTAACACCCACGCCCCCTCCGTCTGCGTCATCCGCTGCTCAGGGTGGTCCTGCCCCCCGCCATCTCCCCCTGCAACTCGTCCCCCTGCCCCCTCTACACCCGGTCGTGACCACGAAACCCTCAAAGCACCCGAATATTGACCCTTCCCCTGAAATCTCCTCCAAAAAAAACCCCACTCCCTGTGACCCACCCACCCTCATGGACGCAGCTCCGACCCCAACCACGCCTGCCACACACACCTTTGTCCTCTCCAATCCTGACCCTCCTCAATTCCTTGATGCCCGCTCCCTCACCCTCGCCATCCGGAAATACTACCCCAAAGCCCCCATCTCCCTTCTGACTCCTCGCAAGGACTCAGTCCTCATTAAATCATCCAATGCTTCCTTCCACACCGATCTCCTCCCGCATCCCCCGTATCCAATTTGGCCACCGTGCAACCCTCACCCCCTACCACACCCCGTCCTCTCCCCGTCAACCTCAACCTCCCCGACGTCCGCCAACCTTCACCACTGTGATCACGAAGCTTAGCCCCATGATCACGGAGGCTGAGGTGTTGGCGGAACTCAACTCCCGGCCCTACATTGAAATCCGCTCGGCCCGTCGCATCTTCAATGATGCCGGGCCGACTTTTCTCATGCGGATATTCACCGAATCCTCCTCCTCCATTGACCCCCTCCTCACTGAGCAAGCCCTCATCTACAATCGCCGTCATAAGGTGGACCCCTCCCGTTTCCAGTCCAATCCTACCGCTGCCAACGCCGTCTCAACTACAACGACCACGTTACCTCTGCCTGCAAGAACCCCCCTACTTGTCCCCACTGCAAAGCTTCACACTTCCTCAAGAATTGCCCCAACCTCACCTCTCCCCCCTACTGCAACACTTGCAACGAACCACATCCTACCTACTCCTCAAAGTGTAAAGCGAAACCTCCACCAGTCACCCCTGAGCTCACCGTCCCTGTCCGTCCTGTTGATGACCCCATCCACCCCAACAACTCGCTCTGCCCTCCCCCTACTGCTGAGGACATCATCCGTTTCACCACCATTGTGCTCCAAAACATCCACCCCTTCCAGTGCTCGCACACTCTTTCCCAAATCGCCCTCGCTGCCCGTTCCATCTTCCATCTGTGCCACATACTCCCACAACCAGGCCCACTTCACCTTCACCCCCGTCACCACCCTCGTCTAACTCTCCCCTCCCATGATACACGAACCCTACCGTCTCCTGTACCACAACATTCGCTCCCTGCCCACCCACAAACTCCTCTTCCTCGACACCCTCCGTCAGCACCGCGTGGATGCCTTCGTCCTAAATGAAACCTTCCTTCAACCACGTATCTCCGTCTCCATGGCTCCTTACACCCTACACCGCACCGATAACCCGTACCCTCTGGCGCATGGCGAAGTTGCTATAGGCCACCTCAAGCACCTCCCTGTCCGGCCCCAACCTCTCCTTAACAATCCTGCCGAGCATCTCACCCTCAGCCTCTTCTTCCCCACCCTTACCAACACCTGTGCCACCATTTATGTCCGCCCTCGCACCCCCATCCCGTACGATTTCCTGGCCCACATTGACCGCACCTTCTCCACCTACGTGATTGCCGCCGACCTGAATATCCACAGCCGTGATCCTGCTGACCTCCAGCGGTGGCATCAGTTTCTCATCACTCTCCAGGGCGACCTGGTTCTCCTGCCTCAGCACACCCGACCCGAATCCAACACCACTCCTGATGTGGTCCTTGCCTCTCCCAACCTCCTTGTGCGCATCACCACAGATGTCCTTGACCTCATTGGCAGTGACCATGCTCCTGTTCTTCTCACTATCTCTACTGGTCGCCATCCCCGCAACGCTCCTCGCCCTGACGTCCCTCCTAAACTTGTCCATGATTACTCCCGTGCCAACAGGGATGCCTACCGGGACTCCATTCACACCCAGGTTGACAGCCACGACCTTACCCTCCAATCTCCTGATGACATCTCTCGTGCTGCTGCCTTCCTGCACCAGACCTTGTCTGACGCCGTCGCCACCCATATCCCCACCAAAGCCATCCACTCTCACCGCCCCGCCCTGCCTCCACAGGCCGTCCTTCTCCTTCTAGAGTCCCGCCACCTCTACCGCTCTTTTCTTCGCACTTGTGACCGGGATACACTTACCCGCCACCAGCAATTACAACGTCACATCCACGACCTGCTTACTGCGAAGAAACGCCGTGCCTGGCGCCAGACATGTACACAACTCAACACCATGCTCCCCATTTCCAAGTATTGGTCTGCTTTCCACCGCCTTACTGGGAACCGCCCCACCCCCCAGTACCCTCTCCTCCTTAATGACTGTCCCTTTCCTGACAACCTCAGTAAGGCCAACCACTTTGCCTCCCACCTCTCTGATGTTTTTTCCATCCCAGATGATCCCCACTTTGATTATTCCCTCTTCCCTGATGTCATGGACCATACGAATACCTCTGTTCCTCCCCTTGCTCCTAGCTTCCAGTACTTGGGCCACACACCACCATCTGAACTTAACACTCCCATCACTACACAGGACATCAGCCTCACACTCCGCACCAAACGCAACACTGCTCCCAGCCACGACTGCGTTACCTACCGCCACCTCAAACACTGCCCTCCCTCGTTCCTTTCAATCCTTGACACCCTCTACAATGTCATCCTTGCCACTGGCTTCTATCCCGACCTGTGGAAAACCTCCCGTATCCTGATGTTCTCCAAACCCAACAAGCCTCCATTTGATGCCTCTTCCTATCGTCCTATCTGTCTCACATCGGTGTTCAGCAAGCTCTTGGAATCCATCCTTTCCCGGCGCATCCATCACCACCTCCGCCAACACCACCTCCTCCCAAACACCCAATGTGGCTTCCGACCTTCCTTCTCTGCTGATGACCAACTCCTCTGCCTCACTCATCTCCTCTCCCTCCAGCTTAACTCGCGTCGCTCCGCCATTTTTGTCTCCCTTGACCTCGAAAAGGCCTACGACCGTGTCTGGCATCCCGGTCTCCTGTTTAAACTCCAAACCTATGCCCTTCCTATCAACTACATCCGTCTGGTGGCTTCCTTCCTCTCCCACCGCCCCTCCTATGTTACCATCCATAATGCCACTTCCTACACCTTCTACCCCTCTGCATGTGTGCCCCAGGTCTCTGTCCTCTCCCCTCTACCTCCTGTACACGGCAGATATGCCCCAAACCCCCCCCCCTCCAGTACACCTCTTGCAATATGCTGATGAAACCGCATTCCTCGCCCTCGCTCCTACCCTCCAACGGTCCCAACACCTTCTCCAGAATCACCTTGACCTTTTTGCTGCATGGTGTAACCAGTGGCTCTTGAACCTCAACCCTTCCAAGACCCAGGCAATCATCGTAGGTCGTACCACTCGCTCCTTCCGGCTCCTGGATTTCTCCCTTACTGTCTGCGCCCGTCCTGTCCGCCTCACCCCCACCCTCACCTACCTTGGCCTCACCATTGACCGTCACCTCACCTGGATCCCTCATCTCCGCTCCATCCAATCCAAAGCCCACAACCGCCTCCGACTTCTCAAACTCCTCCACACCTACAAATCCTTAATCCGTCCCATCCTCTGTTATGCCAGTCCTGCCTGGATATCTGCCCCCCCCCCCAAATTCTTTAAGTCCCTCCAGATCCTTGAGCGTCATGCACTCCGCCTCGCCTTCCGTATACGCCTCCCATCCCCCACGCAGATCCTCTATGATCTCATTCCTTTCCCCCGTCTGCTCCTATTCCTCGAACATATCCGCATCCTCTACACCTCCCACCGTCTTGAACCCCCTCACCCCCTGGTTGCTCCTCTCCTCTCCAATCCCTGCCCCCTGCCACGTCTTCACCGTTGTGTCCCCCCTACCCTCCATCTCTACACCCTACATCTCCTTTCCCAAGGTGGCTTCCATCAACTCCCCCTCCCGGATGATGCCCTCTCTCCCTCCATTTATCCCTCCTGTCAACTCTGATCCTCACTCCCCCTCCTTTCCTCTGTCCTTTCCCTGGGCTCCCTCTTCCCCCCTTCCATCCTGTTTTCTCCGCACTAAACCTCTCCCTACCTCCCTTGTCCCTCCCCCCCCCCCGAGTCCTTTTGTATTCCCCTCCTCTGCCTACCCCACTCCCTGTCGCGTCTGCCCAGCGCCCCCCACCCCTCTTATGGGTCCTCATCCTCCATCAGCTCCTTTCCCGGCTCCCCCCCCCCCATCTGTCCAGTTTCCCCCCACCTGCTCTCGGCTGTGGTCTGTCACATTTGACAACTTTTTAGTGCAGTGTTCCAGTGACTGTTCAGTGTTGTTCGTCTTTCTCGTGTTGCGAACAGAAACCATACTGTCGCTGTGTGTGAATTTTATGTCTTTTGCGAACAGACACCAGACTGTGTCCATGTTTTATTAATTGTCTGTCTATTGTTTTACCTGCCTGCTTTGTATGTATTTTCTTAGCGTCATCATCCCTCTGTTCTTTGTTTTAAGTTGCACGATTTCTTTTCGCCATGTTACTCTTTAAGTCTACTATTTTAACGCCTGTTTTTATTATTTATTCTCTTCATCTTTCTAACAAAGTCTGTAGGCTGAAGAGCGGCATACTAAGCTGCTGCCAGCCCGCCCACTTCGGGGGGGAATTGAAATTCAATAAAGGAAAAAAAAAGGAAGGTGCGGATTATGGTGGTAAAAAAGATCTCCACGTGCAGGTTAACACTATAAAGCTTTCAAAATCTTCTCAACGTCTTTGAAATAAAATCAGTTAATTTACTGACAAATATAGCACTGAGCAGTGGGTTTCGCGTCCTGACATTACCGACAGAGTTATTTATTTTGCATAGAGTATGTGTAGGGATTAGGTTAGTTATAACGGCAATATATTTTTCACATTGCGACTGTAAATAAGTTTAAGAAATAGATTTTGCTTCCTTTCTAAGTATTTCTGAAAACGTTCTTAAGTATAGCCACATTTTGCATTTCATTACTGTGAGTTGTAAACGAATATAATTTCATGTACGCCCTTAACAACGATATCTTTGAAAAAAAATAGAGGAAGGGCTGCCACGTTATATCAGAATATAAGATCGACAAAATTTCGATAGGATCGAATGATTAGGGCTCTTTATTAATTCTTACTCTAACTAACTCATTGATTTGCCTGGTTTTAAAATCCACTTCCTTAACCTTTCTTTACCTTCGACGGGAAATCTGAACATTTTTGGTTCATGATTTGTCCGTCTACTCCTTACACAGTTGATATACTCGCAGGCACTCGGCATGATGACTCGATCCACTACCACCGGTATGTCACAAACAGCTGTACTTCACAGACGCCAATTGGTGGAAAGCTGCACGCGTTCGGACGATGTTGCCACATATTTCACAGAACGGAGTGCCATCTAGTGGTTGGTGCCACAAGTAAGGGTGTGACGCTGTCCTGTCTGGTGGCCGTTCCCTGACAAGGGTTGCCTGCTAGACCAAGCGAACGGGCAATCTGTTTCCTATGTGATCTGGGGTATTGTGCAGCACCTGGGACAGAGGAGTAGGTAGTCCAGTTGCGTAGTGTACATGCAAACTTTCTGCGACGGAAACGGAAATGTCTATAGGTATACGGACAGCATGTGGAATACATTCTGTAAAGTGCGCCTAGTTTTGCAGTCTGTTGCGTACCATTGGTGCCATGATTCATGGCGAATTATACATGTAATGACAAATGACGCATAACTTTTTACCTATTAAAAATATTGCGAAACAGACTTCACCATTGCGTTTCTCGTCATCTTATACCCTAAAGACAAGTATTATACGCACCCATGCTATTGAAAAAATATGAGCTGAATCCAGTATGGAGGATACGATGATGGCTGACAGCCCTCGCAAGTAAAGTTTTCCCCCATTCCCTTTTCCTATATCAGTATCAATTCCCTCCTTCCCTCTTACCGGTTTCGGGACATTTAACACTGTCCCGACTTTTAGAACACCCTGTATTATGGCTGCATTACAGGGAAGTTAGCGCGTGCCTTCCCTGAGCATTTCGGACAGCAGGCCAATTGAAGTTTCAGCTAAGGCACAAAACCGTAAAAAAATACATTAGAAAGAGTGTTGCATCTGGCGTGTGAGATTACAATGAGGAATATGTAATATTTTTATATAGACCAAACTGATTGTAATTTTGTTACTAGATTTAATGAACACACCAGCTCAAATGGTAAGACTGCTTTTGGCTATCACCTGGTACGTAAAAAACATGTAGCGTACTGGAAATACTATGGAAATTATACATGTAGAACCTAATGGAATGAAACTGGTTATACTCGAGGAATGGGAGGTATATAAATGGAGCGTGAAGGAGTTGGTCAAATTGACGAAAGAACAGTCCGAATTTAAGTACAATAATGTTATGCTCTTTTCAAAAATTAGTTATGATTCAGTACAGCAATCAGCAGGAGGCGGCAGCTCTGGGGGTTTTAACAGCATAATGTGACTGCACGTCATTTTAGTTTATAATATCCGGAATGTTTTGAAAGGACATCACTGTAGTCCCTACAGCAACGACGCGGCGTTCAATAAGGTGCAAATTGCAGGTGGCAACGGGGGCGAAAGCTGACGCCCGCAACGAAAAAGACGATGCTTGCATTTCCTGGAGCTGAACACTACTGAAAAGCAGTCAATACGCTATGATTATATCTCCAGTACGACAGAATGCACCACAATCAGATCATAGCGATGATAAACAAGTAGGTACGTGCCAACATACGTAGTGCCTCTCCCACACTGACCTTGAAACGTCGACCATGAGTCGCATCTGATTGTAACGTATAGCTCTCTAACGAAGAATTACGAAACGTGACATCTGATACCTGAAGCCGGGTAACTCAGGCGCACTGTTATAAATCTTAATTCCGTAGCAGTCACCGAGTATCAATCACTGTAGATTTGCAAAACATACTGGACAAACTATCAATGCCAGTCTCATTTCGATGGTGATTAACCAAAGAATAATTTCTTCCAGTCATCTGGAAACTGATGAACTGCGGAAAATTCAGTTTATGTCACATATATACTGTGGTGTCACCGCCAGACACCACACTTGCTAGGTGGTAGCCTTTAAATCGGCCGCGGTCCATTAGTATACGTCGGACCCGTGTGTCACCACTGTCAGTGATCGCAGACCGAGCACCGCCAAACGGCAGGTCTAGAGAGACTTACTAGCACTCGCCCCAGTTGTACAGCCGACGTTCATAGGAATGGTTCACTGACAATCACGCTCTCATTTGCCGAGACGATAGTTAGCATAGCCTTCAGCTACGTCATTTGCTACGACCTAGCAAGGCGCCGTATTCAATTGATACACTCCTGGAAATTGAAATAAGAACACCGTGAATTCATTGTCCCAGGAAGGGGAAACTTTATTGACACATTCCTGGGGTCAGATACATCACATGATCACACTGACAGAACCACAGGCACATACACACAGGCAACAGAGCATGCACAATGTCGGCACTAGTACAGTGTATATCCACCTTTCGCAGCAATGCAGGCTGCTATTCTCCCATGGAGACGATCGTAGAGATGCTGGATGTAGTCCTGTGGAACGGCTTGCCATGCCATTTCCACCTGGCGCCTCAGTTGGACCAGCGTTCGTGCTGGACGTGCAGACCGCGTGAGACGACGCTTCATCCAGTCCCAAACATGCTCAATGGGGGACAGATCCGGAGATCTTGCTGGCCAGGGTAGTTGACTTACACCTTCTAGAGCACGTTGGATGGCACGGGATACATGCGGACGTGCATTGTCCTGTTGGAACAGCAAGTTCCCTTGCCGGTCTAGGAATGGTAGAACGATGGGTTCGATGACGGTTTGGATGTACCGTGCACTATTCAGTGTCCCCTCGACGATCACCAGTGGTGTACGGCCAGTGTAGGAGATCGCTCCCCACACCATGATGCCGGGTGTTGGCCCTGTGTGCCTCGGTCGTATGCAGTCCTGATTGTGGCGCTCACCTGCACGACGCCAAACACGCATACGACCATCATTGGCACCAAGGCAGAAGCGACTCTCATCGCTGAAGACGACACGTCTCCATTCGTCTCTCCATTCACGCCTGTCGCGACACAACTGGAGGCGGGCTGCACGATGTTGGGGCGTGAGCGGAAGACGGCCTAACGGTGTGCGGGACCGTAGCCCAGCTTCATGGAGACGGTTGCGAATGGTCCTCGCCGATACCCCAGGAGCAACAGTGTCCCTAATTTGCTGGGAAGTGGCGGTGCGGTCCCCTACGGCACTGCGTAGGATCCTACGGTCTTGGCGTGCATCCGTGCGTCGCTGCGGTCCGGTCCCAGGTCGACGGGCACGTGCACCTTCCGCCGACCACTGGCGACAACATCGATGTACTGTGGAGACCTCACGCCCCACGTGTTGAGCAATTCGGCGGTACGTCCACCCGGCCTCCCGCATGCCCACTATACGCCCTCATCAAAGTCCGTCAACTGCACATACGGTTCACGTCCACGCTGTCGCGGCATGCTACCAGTGTTAAAGACTGCGATGGAGCTCCGTATGCCACGCCAAACTGGCTGACACTGACGGCGGCGGTGCACAAATGCTGCGCAGCTAGCGCCATTCGACGGCCAACACCGCGGTTCCTGGTGTGGCCGCTGTGCCGTGCGTGTGATCATTGCTTGTACAGCCCTCTCGCAGTGTCCGGAGCAAGTATGGTGGGTCTGACACACCGTTGTCAATGTGTTCTTTTTTCCATTTCCAGGAGTGTATTTATATTGTGAAGCATGTATCATCAAGAGCGATGTTCTACAATTATGGATTAAAGTTAAGTATTTAAGCCACTACGTTCTTTATTTATTAGACTCAACTCCTTTAATTGTTCCAGACCTCACGCCAGTCTGCGTGTAATTAAACGCGTGCATTTCGGCCTCCTCTAGCAACACAGTGTTGGCTCTTCTGCCAACACTACATCTACATCTAGATATATAATCCACAGGCAACCTTACTGTGCTTGGCGGAAGGATACTGTACCATTTCTAGATATTTCCTTTCCCGTTCCACTAGCAAATCCATATAGCAAGGGAGAAACGACTGTCTGCTTGCTTCCGTGAGGGTCATAATTTCTCTTATCTGGTCTTCGCGGTGTTAACGAGAGATGCAGGCTAGTGGCAGTAGAATCGTTCTGCAGTTAGCCGCAAACACCTGTTCTCTAAAGTTTTTATCACTGTTTCGTGGAAACTTCTCTCCTCCGGCGATTCCCATTTGAGTTCTCAGTCCATTTCCGTAATACTAGTGTAGTGATAGAGCCGCCGGCCGGAGTGGCCGTGCGGTTCTAGGCGCTACAGTCTGGAGCCGAGCGACCGCTACGGTCGCAGGTTCGAATCCTGCCTCGGGCATGGATGTGCGTGATGTCTTTCGATTAGTTAGATTTAATTAGTTCTAAGTTCTAGGAGACTGATGACCTCAGAAGTTAAGTCGCATAGTGCTCTGAGCCATTTGAACCATTTGATAGAGCCAGTCGGTTACAAATCTAGCAGCACGCCTCTAAACTGCTTCAGTGTCTTCCTTCAACCTGAACACGACTGCTTTCTTTTTCTCCTTATTTGCACTAACTTACATTTTTACATTTAGATCAAACTGCCCATACGAAGGCATATTCGATATATATCATTACGATTGTGAGCGTAAGAGGACTCTGTGACCTTAGTGGCAGTAAATTGGGAGGTCATCTCGCAGAAGACTATAACAACCGCTTGTGAAATCCAAAATTCTGCCCTAAATGCTGTACTCAAAAGGTGACAAGAACGAGTTAGAATGAAGACTGGAAGAAACCATAGATAGCTAGAGGCAGACATTAAGGGCAGACCTGGAAGTGTATGGGAAATAGGGCAAGTCCGGGATAGATGGCCATGATGTTTTTCAAAAGCCAGTTTCATAACCTAATACACAAGAACAACTGGAAACTTTCCATAAACGGCTTTCCCAGTGCATAAAAAAACAAAAGTTGACTTCGTTTACAAAGATATACCAAATTTCATAGTAGCTAAAAGTTCTTAAATAATGAGTAACCCTTGGCCACCTTACCTGAGTATCAGAGTTAGATGGCCAGACATGTAAAGGATAGATGGCCATGAGACAAAATACTTTAAAATTGAAGAGAAAATTATAAAAACTTTTAACACTTTAAAAATGCTTTATTAAATCTCTCAATGTAAAAAATATTTTATAAAGATACTAATTTTAGGTAAATTATAACTTAAACAAAACCTGATTTGTGAAAAAAATTTTACAATTCTTGAATTTTTTAAAATTTTTTTTAACTCATAGTAACATTTCAGTTTAACATGTAAAACAATGAGAAATCGTCTCAATTATGCAGTTAGTTGAATTTAGAGATATGCCTAATTTCTGAAAAGGAATGTTTACTTCATAGGCTTAAACTCATTTTTGAAAAATTGCATTACCACATCGATGACACCCATCAGCATATGATGTGCAGGATTCATGTAACCAACGCTTACACCTGACACACTAAATCCAAACACAGGCTTTATATGTTTTTGAGTAGTCTTCCCCACATCCAACGCACTCGTCTTCACGGAGTTCGTCGATTGATTCTTTCTTGTAGTGAAAGTCGTCTGACGAGTCTGAACTCTCTGAAGTACTTGTAACCTTCCTGATCCGATCGTTTTTCACTGTTTTTTTTTTCTTTTTTCAATCAGGCCGAGTCTTTATTTCTCCTTTTGCTGCAAGTTTCAATCTTCACTTTTCAATTTTCTCTTTCGACGTCTAGTTCATAGCTTTAATTTTTATAGGCCTTCTTGTGTTCATTGGAGGTTCGGATATAGCTGGCGAAAGTGAAATATTGTTCAGAAATTGTGTAAGGGTGACTTAGGTCGTTTCATTTGAAATAACAGGCCAAGCCTATCGTCTGGTCTTGTAGATCAGTTCTTGGTGTAAGACTTCGCAAAAGAAACGTAAGGGCCCCCACAGAGAGACGACACGCGTCCGTTATTCCTCAGTACAAAACGAGGTCAAGTAAATAACTGTGCAGACGCCCATAACAAAAACACTGACAAGCGTAAAACATGTTCACACAATGAGTCACAAGGTCTCCCACTTTTAAAAGCAGTCAAAATGAACACCAACAATTCTGAGACAAGTCATCCTCAACCTACAACGGGAACACACGAAATTAATACAAGGAAAGACGATGGCGAATCCTTTAATAGGCCGACGCACTTACAGGTAGGAACAACGAGATCAGAGCAAACTAAAATTCAACCAGATAAATACAATACTATGTCAGCCACAGCGCTTACAAACAACATGTTCACAAATCACGCCACTAAGAGGACATCTAACGAACGGTAGAACCTGCAGTCTCAGTTCAGTGACTGGTATTGAGCTGGATACAAACACGCCTCATTTTCCGGCCATCCTCTTGGGAACGTGCAAATTATTTCCTCGTCAGTAGGCACTATTCGTCCCCTAAGACACTGAATCAGGTTTCAGACAGCAGCTACACGGTCTTAACATACACTAATACAGCAAACACATAGCCAAATTATACGTCACTTTCTTTCACAGGATTGAACTAGCAAACACACATGACACATATGTGCCTCATTACCGATCACATGTCACAGTAAAACCACTCGCAGTGGAGCTACAACAGATTCCGGAACTTGTGATCCCAAGAAACGAGACAACCCCTCTGACAATAGCTTGTGGATGCCGACAGCAGGAAAAATTTTAACCGTGGACTTGCAATGCCTATCCGACATGTGTAACTAATCCCTGTTCGCACCTCACATCAGAAACACTCCCCCGCAGCTATACTCGATTCTCAAACCCACGACACAAAAAAAAATGTTCAAATGTGTCTGAAATCTTATGGGAGTTAACTGCTAAGGTCATCAGTCCCTAAGCTTACACGCTACTTAACCTGAATTACCCTAAGGACAAACACACACACCCATGCCCGAGGGAGTACTCGAACCTCCGCCGGGACCGGCCGTACAGTCTATGACTGCAGAGCCCTAGACCGCTCGACTAATCCCGCGCGGCCCACGACATAAAACAGACCAGAAACACATAAGCCTTTAACTCCTCTTACCAAAGCACACAGAGAATTTCGTGTGATTATTATTAATATCATCCAGCTACACTGTTCTTTAAATGGGTTTTATTTTATAGATTATTCACAATGAGCCCATTTCGACATGTTACCATAATCAGGTGTTCTGTAAATAGATAAATAAGCGATAGTCTTAATATAATGGTCCGTAACTGTGATCATAAAAGTTGCAATACATCGTTTGGTGTTTTCACCTTGCATGTAATATCGTTGCTGCCATGTCCTGTCTCTTTTAGAATTATTAGTTTCTCGTAAAACGTACACTGCTGATGCGTATCTGATTTTAGTTGGTTTTTAAATTTGCTATTGTTCTTGACAGTATGGATGACAGTGAACCAGCGATATTACATGATTACACAGTTACCATTATAAATAAGTAATGGGTGGAAAGTCGGTAGTTTTTTATTATTTTTATAGGTTTGGTTCTAATTACGTTTTTTGTCTGGAATTTGTTTTGGTTTTTTTGAGATTTTGTTTTTATACTTTTATTTTTTTGGAATAATTTATTATTGTCTATGATTTATGTTGGTGTTATATCTCTGTTTTATGCTCTTCATGTTGTTATCGCTGCTACTATAGATATGTGTTATTTAGCGTCTTTGATTTATGGGGGTCGTTCAATAAGCAACGCTCCACATTTTCAAAAAAGCCTTAATATAGATACACCTACATCCTTGTTGCTGCTTCGCATTTGATGTTCTTCTGTGCGCTGATGAAGTTTCGAATCGTTCTGGCAGATGGCAGAGCCGTAGTACACCTTCAAAATGGCGCCTGCATACGACTCACGTTACAAGAAGCGTGCTGTTATTGAATTCTTGTGTGCAGAAAAAGAAACCATGGTGAACATCCATAAACGTTTTTGTGCTGTGTATGGCGATGCTGCAGTTGATAGGAGTACAGTTGGGCGATGGGAATGCCTCTGGAAATGCAGAAACAGAGCTCCATGATCAGCCACACTCGGGACGTCCTGTCACAGCCACTGCTCCAGACTTGCTGAATCGTGTGGATGCCATTATTCGTGCTGACCGGCGCATCGCAACTCGACAATTGGCTCTACAGTTGGCGGTAAGCATTGGATGTGCGTCTGCAATGATCGAGACTCTCGGATATTCAAAGAGGTGCTCACGATGGGTTCCACGAATGCTAACAGCGGACCACAGGATTCAAGGAAATATCAGTTCATCTGAATTGTCGGAGCGTTTTGAGACCGACGGAGAGGCCTTTCTGTCACGGATCGTTACGGGGTACGAAATCTGGGTGCACCAGTTCGCGCCGGAAACAGAAACGCTCTCCATGGAGTGGCATCATCCTCATTCACCACAAAAGCAGAAATTCAAGACAACCCCCTCTGCCGGAAAAGTCATGGTGACAGTCCTTTGGGATTGTGATGGTGTCATTCTCGTGGTTGTGATGCCAAGAGGGTCAACCATCAATTCAGAGGCATACGTGGAGACTCTGGATAAACCCAAGAACCGTTTCCGACGTGTTCGTTTGGACAACAATCCAGCAGAAATCTTGCTCAAAGGCGATAATGCACGCCCACACACAGGTCTGAGAACCTGAAAACACATCTCTAAATTGGGTTGGACATCGTTGCCTCGTCGACCATACAGTCCAGACCTGACACCCTCGGACTTCCATCTCTTTGGACCGCTTAAAGATTCTTTACACAGTTTCAAGATGACGAGAGTGTGAGTCATGCAGTGAAAACATGGCTACGCCTACGGGACAAGAACTTTTACCAGCGGGGAATACAGGCTCTTCCACAACGTTGGCGCACGGACAAAGAACGTGATGGGGAGTACGTATTGTCATAAATTCCGACTCTTAACAATAAATATGTTCTGAGAAAGGAAATGTGGGCTTTACTTACTGAATGACTCTCGTATTACTTTACCTGTTTTCTTGATTTATAAAGTTCCCTAGATTTAGAACTACTTAAACCTAACTAACCTAAGGACATCACTCACATCCATGACTGAGGCAGGATTCAAACCTGCGACCGTAGCAGCAGCGCGATTCCGGACTGAAGCGCCTAGAACCGCTCTTGATTCATAATGTGAATAAAGTTTTCTATGTACTTTTTGTACTTTAGGTCGGCTTGTCGGTTCAGTAAAATTGTAGGGTTGCTGTATGCATGTGAATATATCTCTACTTCCTCAAGAACGTTCACGAATGCTCCGTTTTGCGTAATATGGAGGATTTCTAGTGCTTCATTTATAGGTTTTACGTCGTGTTTTTCTGTTTTTAGATGTTGTCAAAATGTGGATGGGTTACTTTCATGATCAAGCCGACCTAAATCAACATAGACAAGAACTACATAGAAATCTTTATTCACATTATAAATCAAGAAAACGGGTAAAGCAATAAATCGAAGACACCAAATAACACGTATCCATAGCAACAGCGATAACAATATGAAGAGTATAAATAAAAGAAATAACACCACCATAAATCATAGATACTAACAAAATTATTACGAAAAAATAAAAGAATAAAATAAAAATCTCAAATAAAACCAAAACAAATTCCAGACGAAAAACATAATTAGAACCAAACCTATAAAAATAATAAAAAATATCCACCCATCACATGGTAACTACATAAACATGTAATATCGCTGGGTCTGTTGTGTTACCGCATCGTCTCACAGGGCTCCTCCGTTTTCTACACTTTCTTGAAAATGAGATTCCAGCATTAATGGGAGACATTCCTTTGGCTACAAGAATGCGTATGTTCATCCAGCATGACGGCTCTCCTGCACATTGTAGCCATCAGGTGACACATCATCTAAACCTAACGTTCTCCGGTCGATGGATCGGTAGATATGGGCACGTTTCTTGGCCACCAAGGTCGGTGGACCTTACCCCTTTAGAGTTTTGCCTGTGGGGATCGTTGAAAGGCGAAGTCTACGAAGGAAAAGTAACCACAAAAGACAAGAGCCGATTCGATTTTTCGGATTAGGAGTAGTGCAACCCTCCTAATAATAATAATAAAAAAAGTAACGCAAAGACGACCTCAGAAGAGATACACGTGGTGTTATCAAGAGCAGTCAAAAGTGAAGTTGGCGGTGGAACTATTGAAAATCAGCTGTGAAGGTACTCATTTGCCTTTGCTTTAAGTTTGTTTGGCTTAAATACTAACCGCGGTATCTTTGTACTGAATAAAAATTGGACGCATGTTATATGGCATTTTTATTGCAATTCGTCTATACTGCCACCTTCTAAAATACTTACTATTCCTTCTGAAATACCCTGTATACCCCTAATGGCAACAAACAGGCTTGACGTCTTTTAGGTACTTATCAGATTCTACACTGAGTCTGAGGTTGAGTTAGACCCTCTTCTAATGATAATCTATAGTTGATCCCTGAAACCTAAAACTGTGCCCAGTACATAGAAGAAAGCACAGGTTACGCCGGTTTTCCACTAAACTACCGTCCAATATTCTTGACATCGATTTGTTGCAGAATTTCTGAGCTCAACAATAATGAGGTATCTCGAAGAGAATGACCTCATCCACATCCACCAGTTTGGAATCCGAAAACATCGTTATGCGAAACCCAACTTGCACTTTTCTCACGTAACGTAGTGAAAGTTTTGGATCAAGGGAGTGAGGTAGATAATTTCCGAAAAGTATTTGACTCAGACCACAACCCCGCTTATTATCAAAAGTGCGATCATGTGGGGTATCAAGTGAAATATGGGAAAAGATTGAGGATTTTTTGGTGAGGAGGACGCAGAATGTTATCTTGGATGGAGAATCATCTTCAGCCGTAAAAGTAACTTCGGGTGTGCCCCACGGATGTTCGTCGGAATACTTGCCGTTCATGTTATACGTTAATGACCTTGCGAACGATAGTAATAGCAACCTCAGACTTTTTGCAGATGACGCCGTTATATGTAGTGAAGTACTGTCTGATAGTAGCGTCATAAATATTCAGTCACATATGGATAAGATTACAGAATGGTGCAAAGATTGGCAACTTGTTCTAAATATCCAGAAATATAAAACTCTGCTCTTAAAAAAGCGAAAAAAGGTAGTATCCAATGACTAAAATATCAACGAGTCACTGTTGGTATCGGCCAACTCATACAGATACCAGTGTGTAACACTTTGTAGGGGTATGAAATGGGATGATCATATAGGCTCAGTAGTGGGTAAAGCTAGTGGTAGACTTCGGTTTATTGATAGAATACTGGGGAAGTACAAGGAGATTGCTACAAAGGAGATTGCTTCCAAATCACTCATACGATGCATTCTGGAAAATGGCTCAAAGTGGGACCAGTACCAAAGAGGACTAACAGGTGATACTGAACGTATACAGAGAAGGGCAGCACGAATGGTCACAGGTTTGTTTAACCCGTGAGAGAAGGTCACAGAGATGCTGAAGGAACTGATCTGGCAGACTCGTGAGGACAAGATTCGATTAATTACAGCAAGCACAGACGCATTTAAAAGAAACTTTCTTCCAGCAAGACGGGAAAAATCCATAATGACTGTAACAGTGGGACAAACTCTCTGCCATGCACTTCAGAGTGGTTTCCAGAGTATAGATGAAGATTTAGAAGTTCTTTATCATTATTTACTGTATGGAGTACAGTTGGGCTATTGTGGATTCCATTTATTGTGTGTCTTTTCAGGTACGTGTGGTCAGCTACTAAGGATCTGGAAAATTGGTTCAAATGGCTCTGAGCACTATGCGACTTAACTTCTGAGGTCATCAGTCCCCTATAAATTAGAACTACTTAAACCTAACTAACCTAAGGACATCACACACATCCACGCCCAGGGCAGGACTCGAACCTGTGACCGCAGCGGTCGCGCAGTTCCAGACTGTAGCCTCTAGAACCGCTGGGCCACTCCGGCCGGCTCAGGCAAACTGGTTGAACTCTTTGAAGCACCCTTTAATTCAGTTCCAAATATCTTCTTGGAATCTTTCGCTGCTTCGTCAGAGTACACAATAAATAAAATTGGTGAGAGGCTACAACCCTGTTTCACTCTCTCTTCAACTACTGTTGCCCTTTCCTGCCTTTCGACTCATTAACTGCTGTCTGATTTCTGTACAAGTTGCAGCTTCTTGCTTCATGTATTTTATCCCCATTACCATCGACATTTCAGAGAGCGTTGTGTAGTAAAAACTGATAAATATTTTGTTCAAATCTATAAGTGCTGTGAACGTAGGTTTGTCTTTCTTCCCGTTATCTTCTAAGATCAGTCGTTCGATTAGTGCGGCCTCGCTTGTACCAACATTTCTCCCGAACCTAAACTGATCTTCCCCCAGGATGCCTTCTAGGAGTTTTTCAATGCTTATTTAAATGCAGGACTATTCAAAAAGAAGGAATAGATTTCAAACATTTATTCTTTCCGAACTACGGAAGTTAAAAACATAATTGCAAAGTTCCTAAAAAGAGTGAAGTTCAAATTTTTATGCATTCAGTCTGAGCACCATGTGTTACACGATAAAGATCAAAGTGGTGGCTCATTTCCTGCCACACACGCGGCAGCTGGTCTCTCGTTATCGAATTCAGAGCTTCAACAATGCGATGTTCCTGACTTTCAAGAGTGTCACTCACAGGGGGGATAAACACGTGGTCTTTCACGTAACCCCACAGATGAAACTCACAAGGTGTGAGCTCTGGAGACCTGGGCGGCCACCGGCGATGAAGTTCATTTTCTGCTCCTCCTTTTCCAATCCAATGTCCTGGAATGGTGTCACGCAGCAAACGTCGGAGGTGCTTAGAGAATTTCTCCAAGCTAACAGATATTAACAACTCTGCAAACATGCAATAAATATGTACCGTCTCATCATAAATCGCTGAGCGACTCGAAACCGGTAATGGTAAATAAAAATTGAAGGAAAAAACAAAAGGTGTTGTTGCAGTTCAAATGGTTCGAATGGCTCTGAGCACTATGGGACTTAACATCTGTGGTCATCAGTCCCCTAGAACTTAGAACTACTTGAACCTAACTAAGGACATCACACACATCCATGCCCGAGGCAGGATTCGAAACTGCGACCGTAGCAGTCGCGCGGTTCCGGACTGAGCGCCTAGAACCGCTAGACCACCGAGTCCGGCAGTTGATGCAGTAATTTCTAGGAACCTTTATTCATCGGAGCCCCAGTATTCACATCGATTATGGATAAAAGTTAATTAACAAGAACAGTGTGGAGATAACTAATGAAGCGATGTTAGTTTGAACGTTTGCATGAATGACGTAGAGGGAAAAGTGCAGCTGGTTGCGGTCAGTTCTGTTATTCTTGTCAGACGGAAGAAGGAAGTGGCTTCCTTATCGTGTAGGATTGACATACGAAACTAAAGCGTTCCAGAAGAAAGGCGCGCAGTACTCGTATGCTTTACTTCCACAATTGTAAGAACATTGCTCGTATTTCCAATTCATCAACCTGTATCTAATGTAAAGTAAAATATACAGGATGACCGGGCTGGAGGTAGGCAAAAACATTTCTTCATATTTCAGCACCTATTACGGTTTGCAAGTTTATTTGCACAACATTGTCCACAGAAGCTCAAATATTTGCATGCATGTTGGTACAGGGAGTTTCAAAAATGACCGGTTTATTTGAAACGGCAATAAAAACGAAACGAGCAGCGATAGAAATACACCGTTTGTTGCAATATGCTTGGGACAACAGTACATTTTCAGGCGGACAAACTTTCGAAATTACAGTAGTTACAATTTTCAACAACAGATGGCGCTGCAAGTGATGTGAAAGATATAGAAGACAACGCAGTCTGTGGGTGCGCCATTCTGTACGTCGTCTTTCTGCTGTAAGCGTGTGCTGTTCACAACGTGCAAGTGTGCTGTGGACAACATGGTTTATTCCTTAGAACAGAGGATTTTTCTGGTGTTGGAATTCCACCGCCTAGAACACAGTGTTGTTGCAACAAGACGAAGTTTTCAACGGAGGTTTAATGTAACCAAAGGACCGAAAAGCGATACAATAAAGGATCTGTTTGAAAAATTTCAACGGACTGGGAACGTGACGAATGAACGTGCTGGAAAGGTAGGGCGACCGCGTACGGCAACCACAGAGGGCAACGCGCAGCTAGTGCAGCAGGTGATCCAACAGCGGCCTCGGGTTTCCGTTCGCCGTGTTGCAGCTGCGGTCCAAATGACGCCAACGTCCACGTATCGTCTCATGCGCCACAGTTTACACCTCTATCCATACAGAATTCAAACGCGGCAACCCCTCAGCGCCGCTACCATTGCTGCACGAGAGACATTCGCTAACGATATAGTGCACAGGATTGATGACGGCGATATGCATGTGGGCAGCATTTGGTTTACTGACGAAGCTTATTTTTACCTGGACGGCTTCGTCAATAAACAGAACTGGCGCATATGGGGAACCGAAAAGCCCCATGTTGCAGTCCCACCGTCCCTGCATCCTCAAAAAGTACTGGTCTGGGCCGCCATTTCTTCCAAAGGAATCATTGGCCCATTCTTCAGATCCGAAACGATTACTGCATCACGCTATCTGGACATTCTTCGTGAATTTGTGGCGGTACACACTGCCTTAGACGACACTGCGAACACCTCGTGGTTTATGCAAGATGGTGCCCGGCCACATCGCACGGCCGACGTCTTTAATTTCCTGAATGAATATTTCGATGATCGTGTCATTGCTTTGGGCTATCCGAAACATACAGGAGGCGGCGTGGATTGACCTCCCTATTCGCCAGACATGAACCCCTGTGACTTCTTTCTGTGGGGACACTTGAAAGACCAGGTGTACCGCCAGAATCCAGAAACAATTGAACAGCTGAAGCAGTACACCTCATCTGCATGTGAAGCCATTCCGCCAGACACGTTGTCAAAGGTTTCGGGTAATTTCATTCAGAGACTACGCCATATTATTGCTACGCATGGTGGATATGTGGAAAATATAGTACTATAGAGTTTCCCAGACCGCAGCGCCATCTGTTGTTGACAATTGTAACTACTATAATTTCGAAAGTTTGTCTGCCTGAAAATGTACTGTTGTCCCAAGCATATTGCAACAAACGGTGTATTTCTATCGCTGCTCGTTTAGTTTTTATTACCGTTTCAAATATACCGGTCATTTTTGAAACACCCTGTACAATTTAATGTGGGTACCGTTTCTAGCTGGCCTGTCACTGCCGCGAATGCACTGAGAGACTTTGCGCTGTTGGAGAAGTAGGGAGGTTCACAACTCTAAGATTGTCTCTACTGATTTACCCAACAACATAAGATGTCGAGTGATTCGAGTGCGCCTCAATGGGCTTCCGCTGCGCCTGATCCCTCTCCCCAGGACGAGCTGGGACAGGCAGAGAGCGAGACAGTATTACAGAGACATTCGAGAATCACGTTGTTCATAGAGCAACACGTCAAGAATGGGTAAATTAGTCAAGCACGACTCGCTATAATAAAAAACGAATTGCTCCAGTCGAACGCAATTCGTCCGTGTGCTGGTACTGATTGTTGATAAATGTCGTCAAGATCAAATTTCTCACCTCGTCTTTCGAATACTTTCTTTAACAGGTCTCACAAGGCTCCGAAGTCAGTGGGGAGATTCACTGATTTTAGCTGAATTCTGTCAACAGCCTCCATAACCGAGAAGGTCACCTTCCTACCCTCTTCATGTCCTACACGGACCACATGTCGTAGGGCTGTGGTCAGGGTAGTCGGCTGCTCTAGTCTCGATAGTTGCATGGCGTACTCTAGGTTGAGGTACACCCTTACCGGATCGACAGGTGGTAGTCTGACTATTGGTGTGCCTTGTGTGGTGGAATTTGCATTGGAACTTGTCACTATATTTTCCTGAATTGGTTGTTGTTTATTTGTTTGCTCGTCTTTAGAAACTGCCACAGCCACAGGATGCCCTTGCTGTTGTTGGTGTTCAAATGGCTCGGAGCACTATGGGACTTAACTTCTGAGGTCATCAGTCCCCTAGAACTTAGAACTACTTAAACCTAACTACCCTAAGGACATCATACAAATCCATGCCCGTGGCAGGATTCGAACCTGCGACCGTAGCGGTCGCGCGGTTCCAGAAAGTAGCGCCTAGAGCCGCTCGGCCACTCCGGCCGGCTACCCCACCGCAGACTGTTTACAAAGGTACGTGCATACGGAATACGCTCCCAGATATGAAGGGCTTATTTCACTAGTGATCCAAGTCAATTTTTGTTCATTCTGAGATACAGAGTCCTAAAGTTAAATGAATTCCAAAAAATCTGGAGTTGAGATACCAGAAATATTCAAGTATATATACAACTGCAGATTTTTCAGCGTTCATTTAACTTTAGCGCTATGTGTCTCAGAATGAACAAAAATGGACTTGGACCACTAGTGAAATAAGCCCTTCCTATGTGACTGGCTCGAAGATTTCTTAAGTAATAGAACCCAGTTTGTTGTCCTCGATGGCGAGTTTTCATTTGGGACAGGGGTAACGTCAGGAGCGCCCCAGGGACGTGTGATAGGACCGTTGCTACTTTCTGTCTACTTAAACAATATGCAGAAAGGGTGGGCAGCAATCTGCGGTTGTTCCCTGATGATGCTGTGAGGTGTACAGGAATGTGTCGAAGACAAATGATTGTAGGTTGATACAAGAATACCTCGACAAAAGTTCTAGTTCGTGTGATGAATGGCAGCTGTCTCTTAATGCAGAAAAATGTAAGTTAAGTGGATGAGTAGAAAAAACAAACCAGTAATGTTCGGATACAGGGTTTGTAGCGTCCTGCTTGACACAGTCAAGTCGTTTAAGTATCTGAACGTAACGTTGATAAGCGACATAAAATGGAGAGAGCATGTTTGGACTGTGGTAGGGAAGGCGAATGGTCAGCTTCGGTTTATTGGAAGAATTTTACGAAAGTGTGGTTCACATCTAAAGGAGACCTTATATAGAAGGCTAGTGCAAACTGTTCTTGAGTACTGCTCGAGTGCTTGGGGTCTGTACTAGGTCACATTGAAAGAGGTGTCGAAGCAGTTCAGAGGCTAGCTGCTAGATTTGTTACCGGTAGGTTCGATCACCATCCAAGTGATATGGATATGCCTCGGGAGCTCAAGTGGGAATGGCTGGAGGGAAGAAGACATTCTACAGTGTCTTGTACTGCAAGAAAGCAAGGGAGAGGATGTTGTTGTGGGTGGCCAGTATCATCTCTCTACAACGTGGATAAACCCGGTTCGTTATTTACATGAACATTTACTTAACAGTGAATAGAGTGCATGTGTTGTGGTACAAGCTCATCATTAATAGTCCTCCTGCAGACAATATCGGTAATCTTGCTATTACAAACTTTAGTCGCACTGTTAATCGCGCGCTATAGGCACTACCCTCGTCGCTATACAGGTTGGTCCATTGATAGTGACCGGGCCAAATATCTCACGAAATAAGCGTCAAACGAAAAAACTACAAAGAACGGATCTCGTCTAGCTTGAAGGGGGACACCAGATAGCGCTATGGTTGGCCCGCTAGATGGCGCTGCCATAGGTCAAACGGATATCAACTGCGTTTTCTTAAATAGGAACCTCCATTTTTATTACATATTCGTGTAGTACCTAAAGAAATATGAATGTTTTAGTTGGACCACATTTTTCGCTTTGTGATAGATGGCGCTGTGAAAGTCACAAACGTATAAGTACGTGGTATCACGTAGTGCGGACAGTATTTGCTTCGTGATACATTACCATTTTAACAATGGACTGTTTACCAATTGCGGAAAAGGTCGATATCGTGTTGATGTATGGCTATTGTGATCAAAATGCCCAATGGGCGTGTGCTATGTATGCTGCTCGGTATCCTGGACGACATCACCCAAGTGTCTGCACCGTTCGCCGGATAGTTACCTGAATTTAAAGAAATAGGACGTGTTCAGCCGCATGTGAAACGTCAACCACGACCTGCAACAAATGATGACTCCCAAGTAGCCAAGTAGGTGTTTTAGCTGCTGTCGCGGCTAATCCGCACCTCAGTAACAAACAAATTGCGCGAGAATCGGGAATCTCATAAACGTCGGTGTTGAGAATGCTACATCAACATCGATTGCACCCGTACCATATTTCTATGCGCCAGGAATTGCACGGCGACGACTTTGAACGTCGTGTACAGTTCTGCCACTGTGCACAAGAGAAACTGAGAGACAATGACAGATTTTTTGCACGCGTTGTATTTAGCGACGAAGCGTCATTCACCAACAGCGGTAACGTAAACCGGCGTAATATGCAGTATTGGGCAACGGAAAATCCACTATGGCTGCGACAAGTGGAACATCAGCGACCTTGGCGGGTTAATGTATGGTGCAGCATTATGGGAGGAAGGATAATTGGCCCCCATTTTATCGATGGCAATCTAAATGGTGCAATGTATGCTGATTTCCTACGTAATGTTCTACCGATGTTACTACAAGATGCTTCACTGCATGGCAGAATGGCGATGCACTTCCAACATGATGGATGTCCGGTACATAGCTCGCGTGCGGTTGAAGCGGTATTGGATAGCATATTTCATGACAGGTGGATTGGTCGTCGAAGCAGCATACCATGGCCCGCACGTTCACCGGATCTGACGTCCTCGCTGTTAAGAGGAATGTCGTTACACGTATTGCCAAATGCATTGAGTTTGACGGACATTATTTTGAGCATTTATTGCATTAATGTGGTATTTACAGGAAATCACGCTGTAACAGCATGCGTTCTCAAAAATAAGTTCACAAAGGTACATGTACCACATTGGAGCAACCGAAATAAAATGTTCAAACGTACCTACGTTAGGTATTTTAATTTAAAAACCTACGTGTTACCAGCTGTTCGTCTAAAATTGTGAGCCATCTATCACAAAGGGAAAAAAATGGTCCAACTAAAACATTCATATTTCTTTACGTACTACACGAATATGTAATAAAAATGGGGGTTCCTACTTTTAAAAAAACGCAGTTGATATCCGTTTGACTTATGGCAGCGCTATCTAGCGGGCCAACCATAGCGCCATCTGGTTTCCCCCTTCAAGTTAGACAAGTTTAGTTCTTTGAAGTTGTTTCATTTGACGCTTATTTCGTGAGATATTTGGCCCGGTCACTATCAATAGACCACCCTGTATACTGTCGTAGCCTGAGTGAGACAATTAGGCCCTTCCGTCGGCGGCGGCGGCCTAAATACTGGTCGTCGAAGGGAATTGGCGGGATGTTGCTTGTGCGTGGGTCTCTGGCCTCTCTCGTGACAGGCGCGCTTCATCCAGCGCCTACTATCGATCTTCGCGTATCATCTTTGCAGAACAGTGTGCTGGCAACACCTTACACCAGCACACATTCATTTCGAAGAACAAAAATGGTTCAAACGGCTCTAAGCACTATGGGACTTCTGAGGTCATCAGTCCCCTAGACTTAGAACTAGTTAAACCTAACTAACCTAAGGACAACACTCACACCCATGCCCGAGGCAGGATTTGAGCCTGCGACCGTAGCAGCCATGTGGTTCCGGACTGAAGCGCCTAGAACCGCTCGGCCACAAGGACCGCCTCGAAGAACACTACTGAGAAAGTTTAGAGAACCGACAATTGAAGCTGAGTGCATAACGATCCTACTGCTGCCAACATACATTTCTCGCAGAGACCACAAAGATAAGACAGGAGATATTAGAGCTTATACGGAGACATATAGACAGTCGTTTTTCCCTTGCTCTATCTGCGAGTGGAACAGCAAAGGAAACGAATAGGTGTGGTAGGCTACAGAACACCCTCAGCGAGGCACTGTACAGAGGCATGCGGAAAATGTATGTAGGTGTGAATGCAGATACAGCCTTTTAATATATGGTTCGTTGTGATGCATATGATAAGAAATATAGCAAGTAATAAAATGCTAACAGAATTAAACAGTTATATCAAGAGTCCAATTATTGCGTCTGCTGTGACTGTCCAAAAAACATATGACCAAAGTTCTCCCCCGTATGTCAAGCTGCCCATTTAATAAGAAGTGTAGTTCTACACTCCTGGAAATTGAAATAAGAACACCGTGAATTCATTGTCCCAGGAAGGGGAAACTTTATTGACACATTCCTGGGGTCAGATACATCACATGATCACACTGACAGAACCACAGGCACATAGACACAGGCAACAGAGCATGCACAATGTCGGCACTAGTACAGTGTATATCCACCTTTCGCAGCAATGCAGGCTGCTATTCTCCCATCGAGACGATCGTAGAGATGCTGGATGTAGTCCTGTGGAACGGCTTGCCATGCCATTTCCACCTGGCGCCTCAGTTGGACCAGCGATCGTGCTGGACGTGCAGACCGCGTGAGACGACGCTTCATCCAGTCCCAAACATGCTCAATGGGGGACAGATCCGGAGATCTTGCTGGCCAGGGTAGTTGACGTACACCTTCTAGAGCACGTTTGGTGGCACGGGATACATGCGGACGTACATTGTCCTGTTGGAACAGCTAGTTCCCTTGCCGGTCTAGGAATGGTAGAACGATGGGTTCGATGACGGTTTGGATGTACCGTGCACTATTCAGTGTCCCCTCGACGATCACCAGTGGTGTACGGCCAGTGTAGGAGATCGCTCCCCACACCATGATGCCGGGTGTTGGCCCTGTGTGCCTCGGTCGTATGCAGTCCTGATTGTGGCGCTCACCTGCACGGCGCCAAACACGCATACGACCATCATTGGCACCAAGGCAGAAGCGACTCTCATCGCTGAAGACGACACGTCTCCATTCGTCCCTCCATTCACGCCTGTCGCGACACCACTGGAGGCGGGCTGCACGATGTTGGGGCGTGAGCGGAAGACGGCCTAACGGTGTGCGGGACCGTAGCCCAGCTTCATGGAGACGGTTGCGAATGGTCCTCGCCGATACCCCAGGAGCAACAGTGTCCCTAATTTGCTGGGAAGTGGCGGTGCGGTCCCCTACGGCACTGCGTAGGATCCTACGGTCTTGGCGTGCATCCGTGCGTCGCTGCGGTCCGGTCCCAGGTCGACGGGCACGTGCACCTTCCGCCGACCATTGGCGACAACATCGATGTACTGTGGAGACCTCATGCCCCACGTGTTGAGCAATTCTGCGGTACGTCCACCCGGCCTCCCGCATGCCCACTATACGCCCTCGCTCAAAGTCCGACAACTGCACATACGGTTCACGTCCACGCTGTCGCGGCATGCTACCAGTGTTAAAGACTGCGATGGAGCTCCGTATGCCACGGCAAACTGGCTGACACTGACGGCGGCGGTGCACAAATGCTACGCAGCTAGCGCCATTCGACGGCCAACACCGCGGTTCCTGGTGTGTCCGCTGTGTCGTGCGTGTGATCATTGCTTGTACAGCCCTCTCGCAATGTCCGGAGCAAGTATGGTGGGTCTGACACGCCGGTGTCAATGTGTTCTTTTTTCCATTTCCAGGAGTGTATTTCTGATGCAGACACTGCATCGCCTGAAAAAACTTCACAGTGTTTTCTTGTAATTCTCAACGATTGCAAAAATAAAGTCCTGTGGAAAGTAAAACCTGATGGCTTCAAATCTGATAACTGTCGGCATGTTATGAACATGGAACTAATGTGCACTGTTCTCTGCCGCAAAGATGAGCACTACAAACATGCAGAGACAGCTATTTTATAGTAGTCATACTGTTGTGTATGAACATAATGCGCATACACATAAGTCCACAGCTAAGAAACAAATTAGAGTGTTAATAATGGACTACAGTGTATCATCTGTTTATTCCAATACAGACTCTTCAGCATACAGTACTTTACGGTGCTAAAACTGATCGCTTACGTCCCTTCTCTTTCTGTGTCTCTCTGTATGTGTTTTCTTCTTTACACACTAAATTAGCAGTCACTGTCGTTATTACCACAGCATGTTTCATTTAAAAGATTGTAATGCTAGAAACCAAACGTGCATTTATAAGAGTAGGAGTTTTAATATCGGAATGTGGCTTGTATTCCGTAAATGCTGATTCTCTGTAGACTGGGTGAGGTCTGACGAAGGTGGCTGGCCGCACACGTCTAAAAAGCATCAGTCGTCCTTACCAGTATTCTAAGACATCATCTCAAGGGCTCAGACAACTGGCGCCGAGGACCTGTGTCCGCCACAGAGCGGAGACCACTACGTAGCGGAGCTCCAGAGTTGTCGAAGACAAAGTTTGTGACAGACACGTAAAATCGCTCCCGAAAACCAGCGGGCAGATAAAAGTTAATGGAGGCTTAATTATATCCATCTTCGTATTGAGCAACTAGGACGACGTTACAAGTTCAGATACTCTTCTTTCTCTGCTGTTGTGTCCTATTTTCCGCGTACTTCTTCATCTCCCCACGATGTGTTTTCCTTTCTTCTATTCAGATAGTTCCCGATTTCTTACTTCTTCTGCCTTGAAAGCCTTCTGAATTTTGTATTTCATTATCAAAAAGGCTTCTTGATGTTTCTTTCCAATGCTTTTCTTATTTCTGTAATCCATACTACTGTCAGTTTCTATTTGCAGAAATACAGAGATACTTGTTTCTTTCGCTTGTTCCCATTAATTCGGGAGAAGCGTCCAAAGAAGGTCAGTTTTTGCTTCACCATTAATTGTGATATCTTCCAATATTTTCGTAGATCTTCTGGTTACTTCACATTTTTCAGACATCTGTACATTGCACCCATTATTTTTGTAACAATCCGTTTTTCAAGTACTTGTATTCTGTCCAGCTTATAGTGCATTGTTAAGCATTCACACATGTACATAAGCATACTGGTCTTATCGCTGTGGTGTAGTGTCATGGTTTTGTTTTTCTAGATATGCGTTTCTTCAAAATGGTTCAAATGGCTCTGAGCACTATGGGACTTAACATCTATGGTCATCGGTCCCCTAGAACTTAGAACTACTTAAACCTAACTAACCTAGGGACATCACACACATCCATGCACGAGGCAGGATTCGAACCTGCGACCGTAGCGGTCACGCGGTTCCAGACTGAAGTGCCTAGAACCGCACGGCCACACCGGCCGGCTATGCGATTCTTGATTTAAATACTTTTCTCAACACATACGCATATGCTATTTTATTAAGTAACATCTGTCGCCAGTTTTTGTATTTCATTTTGCTCCGGCATAGCGGTAGCAGCCAGTACCGGCCATGGTGGTACTCCAGCTCCCGCTGGTTACTCTTCGTGTTTTACTGTCCCTGTTAATACATAGAAATAAAACGAGTATCGCAGTAGACTAATTTGAGACCGCTCTATCGAATGTGAACGTAAAATTTCGCTTTAAAAACCACTTTGTTTGTACCGTCACTTTCCGTCGACTTTGGGCGCGGTATGTAAGACTTGATGAGCAGTATTTGTTTGGGCTGACTCCAGCTACGCATATCAAAAACAAAACTACGTATATCTGCGGAAACACCAAAGAAAAGTCCCTGACGACTCTTATGAGGGCATCCTGTATAATCATGGGACTTCGCGGACTTCGAACGTGGTCTGTATGCAAAATTCCACAGTCCTAAACATTCCTAGGTCCACTGTTTCCGATGTGATAGTGAAGTGGAAACGTGAAACGACACGTACAGCACAAAAGCGTACAGGTCGACCTCGTCTGTTGACTGACAGAGACCGCCGACAGTTGAAGAGGGTCGTAATGTGTAATACGCAGACATCTATCCAGACCATCATACAGGAATTCCAAACTGCATCAGGATCCGCTGCAAGTACTATACAGTTAGGCGAGAAGTGAGAAAACTTCGATTTCATGGTCCAGGGGCTGCTCATAAGCCATACATCACGCCGGTAAATACCAAACGACGCCTCGCTTGGTGTAACAAGCGTAAACATTTGACGGTTGAACAGTGGAAAACGTTATGTGGAGTGACGAATCACGGTACACAATGTGACGATCCGATGGCAGGGTGTGGGTATGGCGAATGGCCGGTGAACGTCTTCTGCCAGCGTGTGTAGTGCCAACAGTAAAATTCGGAGGCGGTGGTGTTATGGTGTGGTCGTGTTTTTCATGGAGGGGGCTTGCACCCCTTCTTGTTTTGCGTGGCACTATCACAGCACAGGCCTACATTGCTTCCCACCCTTGAAGAGCAATTTGGGGATGGCGATTGCCTCTTTCAACACGGTCGAGCACCTGTTCATAATGCACGGCCTGTGGCGAAGTGGTTACGAGACAAAAACATTCCTGTAGTAGACCGGCCTACACAGAGTCCTGACCTGAATCCTATAGAACACTTTTGGGATATTCTGGAACGCCAACTTTGTGCCAGGCTTCACCGACCGACATCGACAGCTCTCCTGAGTGCAGCATTCCGTGAAGAATGAGCTGTGATTCCCCAAGAAACCTTCCAGCATCTGATTGAAGGTATGCCTGCGAGAGTGAAAGCTGCCTTCAAGGTTAAGGGTGGGCCAACACCACACTGAATTCCAGCATTACGCGATGGAGGGCGCCACTCCAGGCGTCCGGATACTTTTGATCACGTAGTGTACGTGAGTCAGGCAAAATATTCAAATATTTCAAGAAAAATGTAGTAATATCAATTACAAATAACGCAGGTGCTGAAAGATGTGAATATTACCGAACTATCAGTTTAATACGTCATGGTTGACAAATAATACCATGAATTACTTACAGCGAAAAGAAAAAACTGGTAGAGGCGAAACTCGGTAAAGATAAATTTGGGTTCCGGAAAAATGTAAGAACACGCTTGCAAAGCTGACACTGTGGTTTATCTTAGATGAAATGTTAAAGAAAGGCAAACCGACATTTATATCATTTTTAGATTTAGAGAAATGTTCTGACATTGTTGAGTGGACTGCATGCTTTGAAATTCCGCTGGTGGCAGGGATAGAGTAGCGAAAGGTTATGAGCAACTTTTACAAAAACAAGACTGCAGTGGTAAGAGTCGAAGGATACGAAAGTGAATCCGTGATTGTAAGGGGGTGAGTCCCTGTTGTACCCACTCCCTGCCGTTATTCAGTCAGTATACTGGGCAAGCACTAAAGGACACCAGAGGAAATTTTGGAAAGGAAACTGAAGTCCAAGAAGGAGAAACATACACTGTGAGGTTCGGCAGATGGCAGTCTGAAACGTCCCCTTTGAAAAATTATACAAGACTGTGCTTAAACTGACACAATATTTTTGTTAGCGCAACGCAATCTGACTTTCAATAATCCCTACAAAAGAATGGGCCGTGACTAACATTAAACTATACCTTTCACAAATCACTTACCTCACAAAAATCTTCGCTACTCAAGCTACTGCAATACAGCAAGCGCCACTACTGCCAGCTAAATAAAAGATTCTAACTACGGAAGGCACTAACTACTGATAGGCATAGTTAGCAAAATGAAAGATTTTGATAGAGAACAACCAATGTATTTACCTCAATAGTCATAATATATATAGCAGTTCATGACAAATTTCAAAACTCCGCCATCTCTCTCCCCACATCGACCACTGCTGGCGGCTCACCTCCAACTGCGCAACGCTACGCGCTGTTCACAGCCAGCTGCCTAACACTACAATGGCGAGTATTACAACAATGCAAAGCAGCCACAGACTGCACACAGCACAGCCAGTGATTTTTATACAGAGGTGGCGTTACCAATAAAAAAAACCTAAACAGCCTACTTACAAGTCTAATCCTGCTAGGGACAGCAAATTATTTTGAAGAGTAACTGAACGGAATGGAAAATATCTTGAAAAGAAGTCATAACATTAAGGTCAACAAAAGCAGAACAAATGTACCGCAATGTAGTCGAACTACACTGAGTAATGGGATAGGCGTAAGCCAATAAGCGCATGACAGTAGTATCGTGTACACAAGGTATAGAAGGACAGTGCATTGCGGAGCTGTCATTTGTACTCAGGTGATTCATGTGAAAAGGTTTTAGGCGAGATAATGTCCGGACTCTGAACGTGGAATAGTAGTTGGAGCTAGACGCATCGGACATTCCATTCCGGAAATCGATAGTTAATTCAATATTCCGCGACTCACAGTGTCAAGAGTGTGCCATGACCACATTTCAGGCATTACCTCACACAACGGACAACGTAGTGGCCGACGGCCTTCACTTTGCACAGAGTTGTCAGTGCTGACAGACAAGCAACACTGCAAGCAGTAAGCGCAGGAATCAAAGTGGGACCTACGACGGAAGTACCCCTATGGTAGCAGACAACCAACGCAAGTGTCTTTGCTAACAGCACGACATCGCCTCCAACCCTTCTACTGGGCCAGAGACCATACGGGTTGGATCCTAGATGACTGGAAAACCGTGGACTGGTCAGACGAGTCCTGGTTTCAGTTACTAAGAGCTGATGGTAGGGTTCGAGTGTGGCAGAGACCCAATGAAGCCAGGACCCAGGTTGTCAACAAGCCACTGTGTAAGCTGGCGGTGGCTCCATAATTGTGTGAGCTCTGTTTACATGGAATGGACTCATTCTTCCGGATGTTCGACTACTTGGAGACCATTTGCAGCCATTCATGGACGTCAACGATCCAATTTTTACTGAAAACTAAGCGAAATATCACTGGACCATAGCTGTTCGCGATTGATTTGAACAACATTCTGGACAATTCGAGCCCAGATCGCTCGACATAAATCCCATCCAACATTCATGGGATATATTCGAGGTGTCGGTACGTGCGCAAAATCCTGCATCGGCAACACTTTGCGAGGTGCCGGGGCTAGCAGTGTATTTAACACTAAATTCTTCTAGAATCTTCATATGGAAATGATGCTCTAAGCCCCCCTTTTCTAACTCCGACTTTTGCTGTTGCACATGGATTAAGAAGAAACACGAACTGACTGTAATCGACCCTGCAAGTGGAGTAGAAAAGAGTTTGGCACCTGCATAATTTGATTTGATAGAAATTAATTAAATAAAGCAAAGTTTCATTAACGTAGTGAGAAATGAAAGGGTTGCCCTACCGATTACCAGAATGAAGTTTGATTTATTATGAGTAAACTCAAAATAATAAACAAAGCACGTGAAGCATTTACAATACATCATATTGGATGAAATTGGATACTCAAATAAATGCTGTGATGGTGAAGTTGTCCATAAACTAGATTGTGACATTTATGACGAAGTGGTATGTGGAGCCAATTCCTTGCAACTCAAATCTTAAGAGAAACACCCAGCCAACCCAACATTAATTGCTGCTACAGTAGTGATAACTCAGACAATGAACACCCAAAACAGAACAAAGAAAAAATGAACAGGCGCACTCTGCTGAGCTCTGATTATCACCTAGCAAAATTCCCTGATTTGCCGGTGCTGCGGACGTACATTACCAAGCTGTCTTCTTAACTGCAAGGACACTGTGGTGTCACCGCCAGACACCACACTTGCTAGGTGGTAGCTTTAAATCGGCCGCGGTCCATTAGTACATGTCGGACCCGCGTGTCGCCACTGACAGTGATCGCAGACCGAGCGCCACCACACGGCAGGTCTCAAGAGACATACTAGCACTCGCCCCAGTTGTACGGACGACGTAGCTAGCGATGCACACTGACGAAGCCTCGCTCATTTGCAGAGCAGATAGTTAGAATAGCCTTCAGCTAAGTCAATGGCTACGACCTGGCAAGGCGCCATTAGCATTACATAGCTTGTATCTAAAGAGTCTCACTTGTATCGTCAAGAGCGATGTACCACAAGGATGGATTAAAGTTAAGTATTCCAGGAGCTACGTACTTTTCTTTATAGCATTCATTACGTATCCTGTTTCAGACCTATCTACTAGCCTGCGTGAGTTAACGCGTGCCTTTCGGCTACTTTCGAGTGGCGTGGCTGTCTTGTTACGCCACAACAGACACGATCTGGCATACCGGAGGCGATGGCTGGTTGCTTCGACGTCCCGTCGTGGTGATGATAATGTCGTGAGTATAGCCCGAAACAAATGCTCCTGGTCTGGTTGTTCCAGACTAAAGACTTCCTAGTAACACAAATACGCATCTGAGGCAGGCTGTCCAGAGCAGCAAGAGCTCAGTCTTGTAACCTACCCCGACCGAAATGCGAGCGCCGACACTCTCAAGAGCACCCGTACAAGCTGAACACAGAACATTCCCGCCCTCACGACAATCGCCGTGGTTAAACGTTCCAATCAGCAACTCGAAAACCGGCGGAAAATTCCAGTCTATTGCCGAAGCACTACCACTCCACCAATGGAGATTCTTGGCGCCAATTTCTGCGCCGATTTTGCTACGTCACGGAGCTATGCCCTGAGCAAGCCAATAACATTTACGATTTTGCAGAAAACGCGGGAATTTGCCCGCCAAGACTGCCTGGGAACACTAGTCATTCCCACGCCTCGCAGGTAGCCCGACGGAAAGTGCTTTCACTAAGTTTCTGTGAAGTAACGGAATCTCTAGCCCAGCCGCTCCTTCAGGCCCCTGTGGGCGTGTCGCTCCCGCTCTTATGACAATGTTGGCGTCTGGAAAGTATCCACTCGACTCCCTCACACCTGTCAGCTTAACCCTTTCAAGATCAGCAGAGCCCGCCTGTCACCGGACCACCCGGGTGACGAGAGACGCTGCGTGGGAAGTCCGCGTGTGAAGGAATAGCAACTTTTCACCACATGCAATTATAGAGGAAAATCGAATTACTCAGAAATATGAGAGGGGGACACATGCCACCTCTCAACTTTCGCAGTTATGGACGGTCATGGAGACAGCATAGCTCAGTATTTATGCGGTAGAAATCCAACGACTGTTGAATCCGTGCCACATCGAGTTGCTGCACTGCGCAAAAGGAAGTCCGACATGAGTTTTGTCACCTTAGGGTACATCATCCGATGGTGATGAATTTGATTAGGGACTGAAACGCTGAAAGTAGTAGGTAAGTTTTGCAGTTTGGTCAGCAAAATAAGTGACGATGGTCTGAGAAGAGAGGATATAAAACGAGAGCATTTCCGAAAAACAAGAATTTGTTGACACGTACTGTACATTTCACTGTTAGGAAGTTTCTTCTGAATGTCTTTCTCTAGGCTCTATGACTCGTACGGAAGTGAAACGTGGACGATAAGCTGTCAAAACAAGAAAAGAATAGCAGCTTATGAAATGTAGTGCTATAAAAGAATGTTGAAGATTAAATGGGTGGATCGACTAACTAATGAAGAAGTAGAGTATCAGGCTGGTGGACAAAAACAATTTAAAAGAATGGATTGGTTGATAGGGCACATTCTGAGGCAGCAAGGAAAGCCAGTTTGGCAGTGGGTAGAAAAAACTGTAGAGGGAGACCAATGTTCGGATGCAGTAAAAAGGATGAAATGAGTGTGCGTTGTAGTAGTTAAACAGAGATGAAGAAGTTTGTACAGGCTAGAGTAGCAACGAGAGCGACTTCAGACCAGACTTTGGACTGAAGACCATAACAACAACAACCTATATTGGATTCTACTGAGCATTTAGCGAAAATTACAGAGTTTGAGTTGCGTTTCCTGACAGATGTTTAATTTACTTTGCGAGTGCCAGTCACAGTTGAAGGTGGCACGTGCGCAGACGGATCGAAGTCATCGCAGGCTGTCTAGTGCTGTGCGTTTCGTTGCCAGAGCGGCGCTGTGATACAGATCTCAGCCTCATTGGCCGCCTCCTTTTCCCAGTTTGTCAGTCGGTGTGCCCATATGCAGCCGCCGTCCTAACAAGTTGTTGTGTTGTGCAACGCTCGCCAGACGCTGGCGGGCGTACGCGCCGCACATGACAAGCCGGCCCGGCGAACCGGAAATAGCGCGGCGACGCTCCGAGATCGTGACGAGGCCGGTTACGGCAGGGGAAGGCAGAGCAAGGAAAGGCAAGGACGCTTTCCTGCCCCGCTGCTGGGGCGTGTGTCACTGCACGCTGGCACCGCGCCACTGTTCTGAATAAGACCTTTTTTGGTACACCACCAAAACGAACTTATGAAAGTTTGTTTTACTGCTAACTCGCCTTTTCGCCGCGGATTTATGGCATGTTGCAGATACCTGCTTCTCCTCCCTCTCTATGTTCACCTGTTTCTCCCTCCCATCGCTCCCCACCTGCTCATTCCCTTCTCTCTCCACTTCCACTTCCCCCTCTCTTAGTCCATCTCCTCTGTCCTATCTCCGACCACATCTCCTTCCCCCTTCGTATATATCCTACTCTCCTCCATCTTGCCACATCCTCTTGCCCTCTTCCTTTTCCACCTGCCCAATACTAGTCTTTCCACCTTCCTCCTACATCACCTCCCTCTGAACGTATATCTCCGCCTCCCACTACCTCCCTCTGTACCCAAGTACCCCAAATCTCTGTCCATGTCCTCTGGCCGCTCTCTCTGAACATCTCCTCCTCTCTCCTTGTCTGTCTAGCTCATTCTACCTCTCTCTCACTATCCATCTCCTCCCTTCCCTCCTCTCTCAGCTCAGTCACGACTATTTTCAAGTGGAGCCCCTGCACAGCATGCTGCTGCCGACATGATATGCCTCCTCTGCTCGCACTGTCTGCCTCTTCCTCCCCACACCATCTCATCCTCCTCTCTCTCTCTCCATCTCTCTCTCTCTCTCTCTCTCTCTCTCTCTCTCTCTCTCTCTACCCATGCCGGCCGCGGTGGCCGAGAGGTTCTAGGTGCTTCAGTCCGGAACCTCGCTGCTGCTAGGGCCGCAGGTTTGAATCCTGCCTCGGGCATGGATGTGTGTGATGTTCTTAGGTTAGTTAGGTTTAAGTAGTTCTAAATCTGGGCGACTGATGACCTCAGATGTTACAGATGTTAAGTCCCGTAGTGCTTAGAGCCATTTGAACCATTTTCTCTATCCATCCCCTCCACCCCCTCTCTGTCCTCCTTGTCCCCATTTTCTCCCTCCACCTGTTTCTCTTCCTCTCTTACAAGCCATCTCCTTCATCTCTCTGATCAACCATGCCCGTCGGCACATGTAGCCCTCGCAAAGGAGGTCGATAAAACAGACTGATAGTACTCCCACACAACACATCTGTCATGGAGAGCAACCTACACATAGGGGCTGGAAAACTGTTTCTTGTTCCTAATGTGTAGACTGCATTAGAAAGCAGAACACTAAGGCAGGCCAGTACTGTTCCCACACAATCTACCTGTCGTGCAAGGTAGCCTATATTCCATACAGCAGATGTCTACGAACTGCGATGTGAATGTGGCGAAGTCTACACAGCCGAAACTAGGAGACCGAATAGCACTCGTCTGTCGGAGCATGAACTACGCTCAGTTTGTTTGCTTCTAAAACTTCACATCTGATCATGTTAATGTGTTTATTGCACTGTCTTCGTGGCTTGATATCTTTAATACTGATTGGTGTACTAAAATTTGAACAACCTGTGTTTTGAAAACTACATTTTGGGATATGTGAAACCCAGGCCCAATATCCGGCGAGATGAATGCGGGAAACCTTCCAAAACAACCCTCAAATTGGCCAGTGGCTCCGGCAATTAGCAGCCTAGTACTGAACAAAGATGATCGTCGTCCAGCTAGTTTGACACGTTTTGCTAACGAGATTGCAGAATTCGTAACTATATGACTGCATGTTGTTGTGTGTTGCACCGAGTACAGTTTAAGAAGACCCAAAGCACGCAGACGACATCTTTTCTACCCTGAAATTTCACGTCTTTCGCATCTTCTTTCCCGTCGACGAAGTATGTATGAACATTCTTCAGCGTAGCATGATCGTGTATTTCAGAATCTACTTTGTTCTACAATATAACCCTCAATGTGACGTCAGCAAACCTTGCAGGGTCATCGGTGCTCCCAGGGAAATGATAAAAAGTTGCTGATAGGGGAAAAGGAGATGTCCTTGTAGGAAGTGGGAACGGATGTGTTCCCATTTTTTGCTGGTAATACTGTCGCTGAAATCCGCGAAGCAGAGTGTCAGAACGGTGCGCTTCTGCAACTTGGTGAGTGCCGTATGAGGAAGCTACAGAGAAAATATGGGAATGTTTTGTAAAATTTCATATCAAATGATAGCCAAAACCGCTGTAGCGCCATTGAAATGATATGATAAAATTCACCGTGAATAGCCTGACGGTTAAACAAACCAAAGTTACGAGTGCGCGACAAGGCCGTGCCCCTTTGTTTTCGGGACTTTCAAAATGTTGCTTAATAGAATCACAGAAAATCATTTCCACAAATGCTTGGCATGTCTACATTTAATACAAATTCTACACTTGCAGAACCTGGAAGGGCGCAAGTGTCCCCCACGTACCTCCGCTTGCGGATGCCTATGAAAGTAGGTTAGATAGATGAATACTAGCAGCAATGTTGTAAGTCAGCCATCTGGCACACTTTCTATGCTCGAGTACACTCCTGTTCAGAAAAAAAAACAGGACACCTTGAATGAGTAGAGATAGGACGTGTACAGACGTGTACAGAAATGATTAACATTTGAACGATGTCGGCCCACAGGTTCAACGTCAAAATCGTTATCGCGGCGCAGCAACACTTACCGGTAAAATATGCCTGGCGCTCTCGTTGTCACTTTAAACCGAAGGTAATGCATCAGTGCGACTTCAGCTGGCGTACAAGATGCTTCGCAGACGTATACGCGAACCGCACCGTCAAATCAGTGCGCTTGGCACATTATTAACGTGAGAGAATGTGATGCATCCATCCGGGAAACTGCTGATGGTGTAGGACTAAGTGTTTCGGCAGTGCAACGGGTGTGTGCAGAATGGTTCACGGAAGGCCGTAGAACACGACGAGATGGGTCACGTCGCACCATCCAGACCATCCCCAGTGAAGATCGACACCTCATCCGAATGGCATGGCGGGACAGATCTGCGACCTTCCATACTCTAACACAAGATTGGAATAGTATAACACATCGTACACTATCAGGGGTTAAAGTCTGTCACCATTTATTACGGCATGGGTTAATTGCGCATCGTTCACTTCTCCGCCTATCTTTGAGAATGTGCAGAAACATGCTAGAAGGCAATGGTGTACGGAACGACGTCACTGTGGACAGGAATGGCATCATATAGTGTTTCCGGACGAATCCATGTTCTGTCTGCCTGAAAATGATGGCCGAATTTTGATTCGCTGCAGACAGAGGAAGCGGCACCACAGTGACTCCATTCGCACAACACATACAGGGTCACTCGAGGCCTTATGGTGTGGGATGCAACTGGGTGCAACCACAAATCACAGTTGATGCGTGTACACGGCACTGTGACCTACGTGAATGACATTCTACGACCCGCAGCCATACGCTTTCTGCACAACACCCAAGAATCCATTTTTCAGTACGACAATGCACGATCTCAGGTTGCTGCACGAATACGCGCCTTCTTGGTATCACAGGTTGTTTGTCTTTTGTCCTGGCCCGCCAGATCGTCAGACTTGTATCCAGTCGAAAATGTGTGGAATATGGTGAAACGACGGGTGCAGTGCTGTGACGCAATGCCAACCACCACGGATGATCTCTGGAACCAGGTGAATGTGGGATGGATGGCTATACGACAGGACGCCATTCGTGCCTTATACGCGTCGATGCCATCACGCGTGGGACAAGTTGTCAGGGCTCGTGGCGGACACTGCCTACCAGGCAACAGGACACATGCTGAACCGAGGTGGCTCAAATGCTAATCACTTCTGCAGAACATACTAATGTACATGTCCTGTGAATACGAACGTTCAAGGAGTTCTGTTTTTTTCTGAACATGACTGCAGTGCACTTTTGCATAAATTGTTTGGAAAGTCATTTCAGCACATAGACGACTACAGATAATACGTTCCTATGGTGAATCTAAGCAAATTCGTGACAGGATCAAAAGTTTCCTGGACGGACAGTTATCTGCAGACACTGAATATGTGGCAGTCCCTAGGGGAGTGTATTAGGTCAATTTCTGTTAATGTTCTACATTAATGACAACGAATAATATCAAATAGAATCTCAAAATTTATGCAAATGACACATTTATCAATGAGAAAGTTCTATCTGGTACAAATTACAGTAATACACAGTTAGATATACAGAAAAGCGAAACCCACATTTAAAGCACTTCTATACTTACAAATAGCGTGGGACAGTGTTGACAGAAACACTCTGAAGAATTCGGAACTTATAAGGGATAAAATACGGGGAGCGAAATATTATTTGTGAGTTATATAGAAATCAGACTGCGGTTGTTAAGATCGAAGGACATGAAAGGGAAGTAGTAGTTTGACTACGGAATGAGACAAGGTTGTTGCCTGTCACTGTTGTTACCCGCTATGTACACTTAGCAAGCATTAAGCAAGCTAAGGAGAAAGAAAAGGAAGAAAAGTTCAATGAGGAGAAATTACAACTATTAGATTTGTCCGTCACCTTGTGAATATGGCACAGGCGGGAAAGGACTTGCGAAGATCAGTTGAAACGAATGGCTAGTGTCTTTAAAAGAGGTTATCGCCTCAGTATCAGAAAAAGTAATACAAGGGTAATGTAGCCGATCTTACATAGAATATGCTAACGAAATTGAACCATCTGCCGTATGTCGATGGACAAACGAAGTGACTGGTAAAAATCGCACGGTTTTCTCGTTTCGAAGATGGGTCGTCGAAAAGACGCACACAACTATGGATCTATATCTATATCTATGGATCTATATCTATATCTATCTCTATATCTATATGTATCTACGGCGTGATGGACTATTGTGTCCCTGTATTTGGTTTACTAGTACTCTATCGGAGAAGGCATAAGATTAACAATTTTAATGTTGCGTTATACTCTTTTCTACGCCATTATTTCCCACTTGTTCTTACATTCTGGAACAGGATAAGTAGTGAATTCTAATAAGAAAAGTATGCAGCTCCTCGAATACTTAACTTTTATTTATCCTTGTTGTGAATACAGCATTCTTGATGAGACATTTCATACGATAACTATCAAACTATGTAAGGCTAATGGCGCCTTGCTAAGTCGTAGCCATGAACTTAGCTGAAGGCTATTCTGTCTCTCGGCAAATGAGAGCAAAGGCTTCGTCCGTATAGTCGCTAGCAACGTCGTCGTACAACTGGGGCTGAGTTCTCGTACGTCTCTCGAGACCTGCCGTGTGGTGGCGCTCGGTCTGCGATCACACAGTGGCGACACGCGGGTCCGACATGTACTAATGGACCGCGGCCGATTTAAGCTACCACCTAGCAAGTGTGGTGTCTGGCTGTGACACCACAAATTGTACATGAAAGGCTACTTGAATCTGCACGTGCAATGGCCTGATAGCCAAATTTTATCGCTAATTAACTCAGAAATGAGCACTTGTATATGTATATAAGTTCTGTATTCAAAGTATAAAAAAAGTTAACAAAAATCCATTGTAAAAGATATTGAAAAATTGTTAGTGATAAAACAAAACAATCTTAGCGAAAATTTATTACAAAAAAAACTTTTAAAAAAATTGTCAATAAACCATAAATTACAAAAAGTAATGTAACAAATGTGAAAGAATATTGTTAATACACCAGAAATTATTTTGTTATATACTTGAAACATCCTGGCAGATTAAAACTGAGTGCCGGAGCGAGACTCGACCTCGGTACCTTTGCCTTTCGCAGGCAAGTGATCAACCATCTTTTTTTCATTTTGTTCGCTTTGTTAGTTGCATTTGGTCGTAGCGAACGTAATATATCCATTGAGGTTCGTCGTTGATCCTTTCACTCAGATTTTTTATTGCAGAGGCCACGAAGCTCTCTGAACACGCTGAGCTACCGTGTCTGCGCCATCTCAGGTACCCAAGTACGACTCACGCCCCGTCCTCGCAGCTTTACTTCCGCCAGTACCTCCTCTCCTACCTTCCAAATTTCACAGAAGCTCTCCTGCTAAACTTGCAGAACTAGCACTCCTGGAAGAAAGGATATTGCGGAGACGTGGCTTTGCCACAGCCTGGGGGATGTTTCCAGAATGAGATTTTCACTCTGCAGCAGAGTGTTCGCTGACATAAAACTTCCTGGCAGATTAAAACTGTATGCTGGACCGAGACTCAAACTCGGGACCTTCTCCTTTCGCAGACAAGTGCTCTATCATCGGAGCTGCCCAAGCACGACTCACGCCACGTCCTCACAGCTGTACTTCCGCCAGTACCTCGTCTCCTACCTTCCAAACTTTACAGAAGCTCTCCTGCGTATGTAAAGCTGTGAGGACGGGACGTGAGTCGTGCTTCGGTAGCTCACATGGTAGGCAAAGGACACGAGTTCGAGTCTCGCTTCGGCACACAGTTTTAATCTAGCAGGACGTTTCATATCAGCGCACACTCCGCTGCAGACTGAAAATTTCATTTTTTTATACTTGTCATTATTTTTAAAAAAATCCACACCCCGATCCCAACCAAACCTGGTCCTTCCACTACAGAGAACTGAGCACAAATGGTGCGGCTCATGCAATTGCTCTAGAGAGAAAAGGGGGAGAGGAAGGAGATATCTCGCCATTTTGATGTATTCCTATTGGTCTGCAGAAAAAAGGTTGGGGGATGGGGTCTCCCACGTTTTGTAAGCCATCCTGTTGGCCTAGATCATTGGTGGAGGGCAGCCTTGATTTAGGCTCCAGAACTGGCACAGTGGGTGGGTGACCATTTTTATGTCATGGAGTTGCCCAAGAGCCGTGGGTATGGAGGTTAAATATACCACACACGATTGTCCTAGAGGTGTGGGTGGGATACGTGACAGGCATCAGGTTACTTCCTGTCCTTGAAAGTGTCTCACCCAATTACCCGAGATGCGTGTTTTTTTTTGTTTTTTTTGTGGTTTTAGGGCGCACAACTTCAACGGTCATTAGCGCCCAGACTACGTTAGGAATGCACCGCGAGTCACAAGTTTAAAACAGCAACGAAACGTAAAACACGATAAAAGACAGACTGACAGGCATAGGATTAAAAAAACAGCATAATCAAATGTCCTTAGAGAGGGTTGTCAAGTTGATAAAATGAAGAACGCGAGCAGCTGCTCGTGGGTCATCCGCTAAAATGGCATCTAGAGTACATGGCAGGCCAAGATCAAGACGCAGTGTGTTAAAATCCGGACAGGACGTTAAAATGTGGCGGACCGTCAGCAATTGCCCACATGGGCAGAACGGCGCTGGCGCAGCCGTCAGCAGATGGCGATGGCTGAACCGGCAGTGTCCAATTCGTAACCGGGCCAAAACTACCTCCTCCCGCCGAGAAGGGCGTGAGGAGGACGTCCAAGCCGCGGGAAGAGGTTTCAAGGCCCGAAGCTTGTTGTCTGTAAGTGCAGCCCAATCGGCATGCCACAGCGATAAAATGCGCCGACAAATGACCCTGCTACAATCTGACGAAGGGACACAACAAGAAGCTGTCCGAGGCTGGAGGACCGCAGCCTTGGCCGCGGCATCTGCAGCTTCGTTCCCAGGGATACCGACATGGCCGGGAACCCACATAAAGCTAACCGGAGAACCGACGTCCACCAGCTGCTGAAGAGAGCGTTGGATGCGGTGCACGAAAGGGTGAACCGGGTACGGATCACTGAGGCTCTGGATGGCGCTCAGGGAATCGGAGCAGATGACATAAGCAGAATGTCGGTGGCGGCAGATGTAAAGAACAGCCTGGTAGAGGGCAAAGAGCTCAGCTGTGAAGACCGAACAATGGCCATGGAGCCGGTATTTGAAACTTTGTGCCCCGACAATAAAAGAACACCCGACCCCGTCATTGGTCTTAGAGCCATCTGTATAAATGAAGGTCATATTAATGAACTTCGAGCGTGGGTGGAGGGTAGAAGTTGCCCAGAAGCGTGGTCGTGACCATGACATAAGATTGTTCAAAAAAAAAAAAACGGCTCTGAGCACTATGGGACTTAACATCTGAGGTCATCAGTCCCCTAGAACTTAGAACTACTTAAACCTAACTAACCTAAGGACATCACACACATCCATGCCCGAGGCAGGATTCGAACCTGCGGCCGGAGCGGTCACGCGGTTCCAGACTGAAGCGCCTTTAACCGCACGGCCACACCGGCCGGCGACATATTGTTATCTGGCTTCGTATCTGCACTGATTAACTACTACAGTATTCCACTACCGATGACTTGGAGGGCTGCTTTGAACGGGCATGTCGTTTATGTTGTCGGCATTGTTCTTCAACAGTGCGTTAGTATGTGGGCAGAAAACAGTTTTAACGTGGTATTTCTGAACGACGCGTCTTATCCTCGCCATGGATGCCTCGGAGTAGAGCACAAAAGCAATGGCAATACTTTGTCCCCGTTCCTTCAGAATATCAGTGGTGTGGGTGTGGTACGTAAGGATCGTCAGATCGGTCCTTCAGTGTAGCTGCTTTTACTTGAAGAAAAAGCCTGTCACCGACTGTCTCAGCTTGACTGGCACTACTAGCGGATTCCTCATAGACCGCGGTTCCATTCACACGGACGTCAAATTGACGGTGGAGACCGAAGTGGACGGTGAATTGCCGTTTCTAGACGGTTAAGAGGGTGGAGGATAAACTTTGAGCCACAGTGTATATGTCAAGAAGATTCATTCCGGCATACATTTAGGGACTTCAAAAAGTAAATTATACATGTCGTCCCACGCAAACAGGGAGGCTACAAGGTAATCAGGTTTTCGCAATTTTTTATGTTTATGGTACGTGAAGCTGAGAACTCAAATATCAATCAGCAAAAATAGTTAGACGCAACTATCAAAAATTCTTGAGGAAATACCCTTTGTAGTTCTCTGATCCTCTATAATACGTCAAAGTAAGAGCATTTTTTTTTTTTCCGACAAGTAGCATGGCTATGTGGTAGAGCATTCGCCGGTCACGTAGGGAAGCTGGGTTCGATATCGAGTGACTTTAAATTTTTGAATAATGGTGTATGTTCTACACGAATTTCTGTGTCGCGTAAAATATGTAAGGGTCGAAAAAAATCGATAGCGCTCGAGACTATCGCTGGATCGAGTTTCGTTTCGGTCATTATTCTTTTCGTTTTCTTTCCGTTCAGCTCAGTTCGAATAACTGGGTCATTTAAATATATAAAATTCATCAAATGCGTGCTAAGTAACACATATCTAATCGTTATTTTTGTGAATGTCTTCTTATTTCTGAAGACATAATGTACACTAAAATTCATAGGTTTAGATAAAATAAATTCTTAGTTACCGATCCTCTATAAAAGATTTTTAATCAAGAGTGTTTTAATTTTAAAAAATTACACTAGTTTTTTCCAGCTTTATGTATTTTATGTTACATGCAAATTCTCGTAGAACATGCAACTTTGTTTAATAACCTGAATTCGTAAAGAATTAAAACTACGCGCATAATGTGGCAGGCGAGCAATCCACCACAGAGCCACGTCGCTTGCCGAAAGAGCGACCCCTAGCATTGACTTATTAAGCATGCTCGGAAAACTTCAAAGTCGATTTTCTCGATAATTTTGGCATCGAACTTGTTAGGAAGAAGTTCTGTACTTCACGTACCACAAATGCAAAATAATTCATAAATCCCATTGAGGTGTGGTCTCCTTGTAAGGCCACTGCACACGAGCAGGGCATTAACAGAAGGGAGTACATTTTCGGCGCTCGGAGTGGCCGCGCGGTTAGAGGCACCATATCACGGATCGCGCTACCCCTCCCGCCGGAGGTTCGAGCCCTCCCTAGCGCATGGGTGTGTGTTTTGTTCGTAGCGTAAGTTAGTTTAAGTAGTGTGTAAATCTAGGGGCCAATGACCTCAGCAGTTTGGTCCCTTAGGGATTCACACACATTTGAACAGTTGACCAGTTCATGTTCCGAGCTTCCTGCAGAGGCACGGATAACAGGTGCGTCTCAGTGCACGACTGAAGTAACACAGCAGCTGGAAACGTACTCCACAGTTGATGTACCGGGACAGTACGATTCTTGTGGGTAAAACGTCTAAACTGTACAAAAATTCACTGTGAAATTCTGGCAGTATACAGATCAAATCCAGTGCAGCGTCCTGTCGTAGTGAAAACGAACCAGCAATTTGACAAAGATCCCACAGAAATGGGTGCTGCCGAGTGACAAATCCAGTAGCTCCATGTGATTTCCATAGTTTCGCTAAGCTGAAAAAACGTCGGGGGCGAAAGGAATTTTCCAGCAATGAAGACGTTCACTCAGCGGTTCTGCATTGGCTCTGTGACCAAGGAGCGGATTTCTACTGTCGAGAAACTGAACGGAAGGTAGAACGTTCCGACCGTTCTTCACAGCGACGTAAGTAACTATGTTTAAAAGTAGTGTCACGTAGCTGTGTCACTTTGACGTGCAGTGCAGCATTTAATAAAAATTAATTGGCCTGACACAATAATGCGTAACTTACTTTTCGAAGTCTGCTCGTAGCTCTTCGCCCAGAGATGCTACCACCCAGCGCAGAGAACCAGTGCACTAAAAACAACATACGCTGCACCCGCAGCGCTGTCCACCGAGACTCTGAAGGAATGCGAACCAGATTGATGCTATTGCATCTGCGATGGCAGATTATTGTGGAAAATAGTCTCCATCCTCTGGAACAACCTGAAGGCGTTCTAGTTCACTGTTGATATTTGTGACATAACAAGATAGCGATAGTTCACAAGAGATCTGTAATCTCGAGCTGTTGTTTGAGTCTATAAAGGGCTGACCATGTGCATGGGATGGAAGGGGGTGGGGATCTGTCGGCCAGAGGAAGTTGCACCTTTGGTCAAGCACCTTTGCAGCTGCGACGAGGGGGCCTTTTCTAGGAAGGAGCCGTCACAGAACTGTCGTCTCTCTCCCCATCTTCGAGAGGAGGGAGATTTTGAATGAACGGAGACACCGTGAGAGGAGACCAAGACTTAAAATAGCGAGTCCTGAATTACGAATATTAGCGCAGTGAGTAATCTCAAGTAACACAAACATTCGAAAATTAAAAACATCTTTGAAAGGGAGACATACATTGTATGAATATTACAAATTGAGCATTTTGCAACAAGAGGAGGGGGGCGGTGCCCTGATTAGGGTGAGATCTGGCGAACTCCAGTCGGCCCAATTCAAAATCGTGTAAAGTTCAGTGCGATGCGGACATCAGCTCACGAAGGTCACTGGGCAGGATGTCTCTCTTAGCTACGAGCTGACAGAGGAAAGGCCTGCCCCCTAAAGCCTGTACGATTCCGGCTGATCAAAGCTGAGGATGATTAAAATATTCCATGGAAGTATGGTGCACCTGGGATTAGATCTTTACGTAGTCTTCTGCTATTGATTTACCAGTTTCAATATTTCGAAGACGTTTTTATCAGTAAATTTCTTTAAATTAAATGTTGATGAATATTTACTATGCCTCGTGGCATAAAAGATCACCATATTTAGGTGGCGCCTGTATATAAGAAGGGTAGAAGGATGGATCCTCAAAATTACAGACCAATATCCTTAACATCGGTTTGTTGCAGGATTCTCGAACATATTTTCAGTTCGAATATAATGAATGTCCTTGAGACAGAGAAGTTGTTGTCCATGCATTAGCACGGCTTTAGAAAGCATCGCTCCCGCGAAACGCAACTCGCCCTTTTTCACATGATATCTTGCGAACCATGGATGAAGGGTATCAGACGGATGCCATATTCCTTGAGTTGCGGAAAGCGTTTGACTCGGTGCCCCATTGCAGACTCCTAACTAAGGTACGAGCATATGTGATTGATTCCCGAATATGTAAGTGGCTCAAAGACTTAAGAGTAATAGAACCCAGTACGTTGTCCTCGATGGTGTGTGTTCATCGGAGGTGAGGGTATCATCTGGAGTGCCCCAGGGAAGTGTGGTAGGTCCGCTGTTGTTTTCTATCAACATAAATGATCTTTTGGATAGGGTGGATAGCAATGTGCGGCTGTTTGCTGATGATGCTGTGGTGTAGGGGGAAGGTGTCGTCGTTGAGTGACTGTAAGAGGATACAAGATGACTTGGACAGGATTTCTGATTGGTGCAAAGAATGGCAGCTAACTCTAAATATAGATAAATGTAAATTAATGCAGATGAATAGGAAAAAGAATCCCGTAATGTTTGAATATTCCATTAGTAGTGTCACACAGTCACGTCGATTAAATATTTGGGCGTAACACTGCAGAGCGATATGAAGTGGGACAAGCATGTAATGACAGTTGTTGGGAAGGCGGATAGTCGTCTTCAGTTCATTGGTAGCATTTTGGGAAGATGTGGTTCATCTGTAAAGGAGACCGCTTATAAAACACTAATACGACCTATTCTTGAGTACTGCTCGAGCGTTTGGGATCCCTGTCAGGTCGGATTGAGGGAGGATATAGAAGCAATTCAGAGGCGGACTGCTAGATTTGTTACTGGTAGGTTTGATCATCACGCGAGTGTTACGGAAAAGCTTCAGGAACTCGGGTGGGAGTCTCTGGAGGAAAGGAGGCGTTCTTTTCGTGAATCGCTACTGAGGAAATTGAGAGAACCAGCTTTTGAGGCTGACTGCAGTACAATTCTACAGCCGCCAACTTATATTTCGTGGAAAGACCACAAAGATAAGAGAGATTATGGCTCGTACAGAGGCCTATAGGCAGTCATTTTTCCCTCGTTCTGTTTGCAACAGGGAGAGAAGATGCTAGTTGTGGTACGAGGTACCCTCCGCCACGCACCGTATGGTGGATTGCGGAGTACGTATGTAGATGTAGATGTAGATGCTACCAGTTGACACTGAATTCTGTATATGGAGGTGGATACGCTGTTCTGAAATTAACAGGAGCCCCACTTACTGCCTTCTTTCTCTAGGTAATAAATGCAATATATAATTTGCGTATGTTTTTCAATTACAGAGTTATCAGGTGACTTCGAACTGGGCTGTATTTAATCCATAATTTAACAAGCTGTGGCACAGTGTGGAGGAGGAATTGTGCTACTAACGTAACACAGAGGCTGGTAATATGAAAGACAATACATAACGCACCCCCAAAATTCGGTTGAGCCCACATATTCTCTGGATCAGAGAGAGAGAATATACCCTGTGAGCTAGGGTGTTAGTAGACTCATTTTCTGTGCAGGGTTGTTGCACTTCTGGGCAAGCAGGTACAAGTTCAGCTGAGTCTTATTGTGGCGCAACGTTTCAACCTACTCCCTCTTCACCAAAACGTCCAGGAAGGGTAGCTCACTATGCTCTTAGACCTCTATCGAAAATTTTGTGTTCAGGTGAATAGATTCGAGATGTGTGAGACAAACATAGGAATAAGGAAGGTAGCTGCCAAGAAATCTTGGGTACCTAGGCTGATCGACGAAAGAAAGAAGTGTAAAAATTTCTGGGGTAAGACAGAAATACATCAACATAAATCACCATCACTTAAGAATGAAGAAACAGGAAGTGCAACGAAACAAAAGCGAAATCTATGAGCACATATGAAAAGAACCTGATAGGGAAATGGTCCTTAGAAAGACTGATCAAACTTAAAGAAAAGTCAAAACACTCTTCACTCAAAATTAAGTGTACAACGGAAATTCCAGTAGACAGAGGAGGAAGAGGGTAGGTGGAAAGAGTTCGCTGGAGCCCTCTGAGAGGGGGGGGAAGCTATCTGATGACGTGGCAGAAGAAGAAATTGGAGACGATACAGGAGACACAGGGGGTTAACTATAAGAGTCAGAGTTTCAAATCATTGGGGGAAGTGGCAACCTAACGTCTTTACAAGCCTGTGTTCAGAATCCATAAAACTGGATACATACCTTCAGACTTACAGAAAAAATACCGTCCACACCAACCCGAAAAAGAGTTAGGGCAGAAAAGTGCGAGAACTATTTCACAATCAGCTTAACAGCTCGTGCATCCAAGTTGCTGACAAGATTAATATACAGGGTGATTATAATTTAAGTTAAACTTTCAAACCACTCTAGAAATAACACCACTAGTCAGAATGACGTCAAACTGCAACGGAATATTATCGAAGAAGGGGGAAAACGTATGGCAGAAGAAAAAGAATAGTGTGAAAATTGATCAATAGATGGTACTGTATGTGGCAGAGTACGTAAATGAAAACACGTGTCATGCGCACGACCCATTGAAGTTCGTATAAACACGTCGGGTGCACGGCTATTCCTACTTTCGCGTCTGAGACGTTCGCCATGATTTTCTCAGTGCATATAAAGACTTATCAATATTAATACGGAAGACAGCAGTGAGGACAATGCATTTTCATAGCACGATGCTACTCTTACTTTCTCTTTCCTAGCAGTTAATCCCGACTTGCGGGGTCTGCTGGTTAATCGCAATTAAACAGTGTACCCCAACTGTCTGCATCCAGTATAATCCATTGAATAGTGGGGTCAGATGTCTGCGAGCCGTGTAACTGAGGCGGAACGTGGGGACCAGCCCAGTATTCACCTAGTAGGATGTGAAAAACCGCCTAAAAACCACATCCAGGTTGGCCGGCACACCAAGCCTCGTCGTTAATCGATCCGGGGCCGCTGTGCCACCCGAGTCCAGGAAGCAGTGCGTTAGCACTCTCGACTACCCTGGCGGGTAGCACGATGCTACTAAACATAACTAATATTCAAAGATTAGATATGCGTATCAGCGTGCAGGAGTATCAGTATATATCAAGAACATTACTGTCATTGTATATGACTCAGCTCCACAGAAGGACTTGTAGCACTTATAATTTATGTATGTACACTCCTGGAAATGGAAAAAAGAACACATTGACACCGGTGTGTCAGACCCACCATACTTGCTCCGGACACTGCGAGAGGGCTGTACAAGCAATGATCACACGCACGGCACAGCGGACACACCAGGAACCGCGGTGTTGGCCGTCGAATGGCGCTAGCTGCGCAGCATTTGTGCACCGCCGCCGTCAGTGTCAGCCAGTTTGCCGTGGCATACGGAGCTCCATCGCAGTCTTTAACACTGGTAGCATGCCGCGACAGCGTGGACGTGAACCGTATGTGCAGTTGACGGACTTTGAGCGAGGGCGTATAGTGGGCATGCGGGAGGCCGGGTGGACGTACCGCCGAATTGCTCAACACGTGGGGCGTGAGGTCTCCACAGTACATCGATGTTGTCGCCAGTGGTCGGCGGAAGGTGCACGTGCCCGTCGACCTGGGACCGGACCGCAGCGACGCACGGATGCACGCCAAGACCGTAAGATCCTACGCAGTGCCGTAGGGGACCGCACCGCCACTTCCCAGCAAATTAGGGACACTGTTGCTCCTGGGGTATCGGCGAGGACCATTCGCAACCGTCTCCATGAAGCTGGGCTACGGTCCCGCACACCGTTAGGCCGTCTTCCGCTCACGCCCCAACATCGTGCAGCCCGCCTCCAGTGGTGTCGCGACAGGCGTGAATGGAGGGACGAATGGAGACGTGTCGTCTTCAGCGATGAGAGTCGCTTCTGCCTTGGTGCCAATGATGGTCGTATGCGTGTTTGGCGCCGTGCAGGTGAGCGCCACAATCAGGACTGCATACGACCGAGGCACACAGGGCCAACACCCGGCATCATGGTGTGGGGAGCGATCTCCTACACTGGCTGTACACCACTGGTGATCGTCGAGGGGACACTGAATAGTGCACGGTACATCCAAACCGTCATCGAACCCATCGTTCTACCACTCCTAGACCGGCAAGGGAACTTGCTGTTCCAACAGGACAATGCACGTCCGCATGTATCCCGTGCCACCCAACGTGCTCTAGAAGGTGTAAGTCAACTACCCTGGCCAGCAAGATCTCCGGATCTGTCCCCCACTGAGCATGTTTGGGACTGGATGAAGCGTCGTCTCACGCGGTCTGCACGTCCAGCACGAACGCTGGTCCAACTGAGGCGCCAGGTGGAAATGGCACGGCAAGCCGTTCCACAGGACTACATCCAGCATCTCTACGATCGTCTCCATGGGAGAATAGCAGCCTGCATTCCTGCGAAAGGTGGATATACACTGTACTAGTGCCGACATTGTGCATACTCTGTTGCCTGTGTCTATGTGCCTGTGGTTCTGTCAGTGTGATCATGTGATGTATCTGAACCCAGGAATGTGTCAATAAAGTTTCCCCTTCCTGGGACAATGAATTCACGGTGTTCTTATTTCAATTTCCAGGAGTGTATATCTCAATTATTAAGTGTACCTCTTCTAAATAAAGTTATTAATGTGTTATCTTTTTGTAGGCATCTGCTTGTGTTTATTGACCACCTCCACTACCGACACATCAACGATCAGCTTGGCTTTTGGGTCGACTAATTCTGAGAGGCAGTTCTCACGAATAAAGAACATAAAGGCATCTTCATAGGCTTTATCGTCAGTTAAAAGGCATTCGACGACATAAGATGGTGTTAAATGTTCACAGTTCTGAGAAAAACAGGAGTAAGGTGTAGGGAAAGACGGATAATATACAGGGTGATTCAAAAAGAATACCACAACTTTAGGAATTTAAAACTCTGCAACGACAAAAGGCAGAGCTAAGCACTATCTGTCGGCGAATTAAGGGAGCTATAAAGTTTCATTTAGTTGTACATTTGTTCGCTTGAGGCGCTGTTGACTAGGCGTCAGCGTCAGTTGATGCTAAGATGGCGACCGCTCAACAGAAAGCTTTTTGTGTTATTGAGTACGGCAGAAGTGAATCGACGACAGTTGTTCAGCGTGCATTTCGAACGAAGTATGGTGTTAAACCTCCTGATAGGTGGTGTATTAAACGTTGGTATAAACAGTTTACACAGAATGGGTGTTTGTGCAAAGGGAAAAATTCTGGACGGCCGAGAACGAGTGATGAAAATGTAGCACGCATCCAGCAAGCATTTGTTCGCAGCCCAGGAAAATCGACTCGCAGAGCTAGCAGAGAGCTGCAAATTCCACAATCAACTGTATGGAGAGTCCTACGAAAAAGGTTAGTTATGAAACCTGAACGTCAACTAGCCGAGGCGATGGATCGGCCGCCAGGCAGCCCGTGACAGAGCACTTCATCTCTGGCCTCCAAGAAGCCCTGATCTTACCCCCAGCGATTTTTTCTTATGGGGGTATGTTAAGGATATGGTGTTTCGGCCACCTCTCCCAGCCACCACTGATGATTTGAAACGAGAAATAACAGCAGCTATCCAAACTGTTACACCTGATATGCTACAGAGAGTGTGGAACGAGTTGGAGTATCGGGTTGATATTGCTCGTGTGTCTGGAGGGGGCCATATTGAACATCTCTGAACTTGTTTTTGAGTGAAAAAAAACCTTTTTAAATACTCTTTGTAATGATGTATAACAGATGGTTATATTATGTTTCTTTCATTAAATACACATTTTTAAAGTTGTGGTATTCTTTTTGAATCACCCTGTATAGTATCTACAAGAACGAAGAGGGAACAATAAGAATCCAAGAAAAAATGCTCATACTAAAAAGGGTGTAGGACAAGGATTTATTGTTTCGCAGCTACTATTCAATCTATGCATCAAAGATTAAATGATGGAAATAAGAAAGCTTCAACAGTGACATTTTTTCACCGTGAGATGATATCACTGATAAGTTCCCCTTATGACTTTGCTATTGCCAGTGAACGTGAAGATGCATTAAAGAAACTGTTGGATGGTATGAACAGTCTAATCAACAGAAGCTGCAGACTGAGAGAAAACAGTGGAAAGCCAAAGTACTGAGTAGCAGAAATGAGATTAGCGACAACATCAAAATTGGTGACCATGAAATGGCTGAAATGAAGGAATTCTGCTACCTTAGAAGCAAAATGAAACATGACAGACGAAGCAAGGAGGTCGTAAAAAGCAGAACAGCACAGGCGAAGAGGGCATTCCTGGCCATTCAGAAGTCTATGTGTATCAAACATGAGGCCTTAATTTAAGGACGAAATTTCTGAGAATCTATATTTGGAGCACATCATTGTATGGTAATGAATAGTGGACTGTGGGGAAACAGAAAATGAAGGGAACTGAAGTGTTTGAGAAGTTGTGGTATAGAAAGATATTGAAAATTAGATAGAATAAAGAGATAAGAAAGGTGCAGATTTTCGCAGAATCGGTGAAGAAAGAATTATATGGAGACCTCAGACAAAAAGGTGGGACAGGATAATAGGACAAGTTTCAAGACATGACGGTCTAACTAGCATGCCATTACAGAGAGCTGTAAAGGGTATAAACTCTAGACAAACACGGAGATTGGAATACATCCAACAAAGAATTGATGGCGTAGAATCCGAGAGCTACGCTGAAATGAAAAGGCTGGAACCGGTGGCAGTTCGCCTCAAACCAGACAGAAGATTGAAGACCCAAAAAAGTTTGAAGACTCTGTTCAGCTCCTCTCTTCCATGTCGCCATATGAAGAGGATGTCGTCGACATAATGGAAGAAGCAGGCCTCAGCTTGTTATAGTTCCCGACGTCTCAAGACCAGAAATTAGTTTGGTGCAGCTCTCCATGCTTGTCTGTCCTGTCCAAGCCTTTTCATCCCAACAATAATGCAACCTACATAAGCTTCAATATATTTACTTTAGTCAACCTTTTGTCTCCATCTACAACTTTCATCCACGTACTTACATCCATAACAAAATTGACTAAAGTGCGCGTCATATATCTTGGCGGCCGAGTTTAGGTTCGTTCTGCGCATCTGACGTCAAAACATACAGTCAGCCAATGAACAGAGAACGACGTTGCCAGATCTCAACTGTAGTACAGAGCACGGACGAGTGTCTTCAGTTTTAGAAACGTTCAGTCATAAATAAAGTAATAGAACAAAAGCAATGTCTTGATAGCAGACTTTGTTTTTTGAAAGTTTGGAAAAACCATTCTTTATGCCAATTGCTTCATTTTCTATTAATTAATTAAACCAAACAAGCAATAAGACTCTTAATTCAGGCGATAGCAAGGAAAGGTGTTTGTATCAATTTCACGAACCGCTTTTTCGCAATAAAGAACAGCGGTAATTGTTTATTTCCTATTGTACTTCGACGAAGTGCGAGTAATTCATAGGCATACCAACAGTGTTTGTCAGAATTTTGCGTGACGTGTTGAGAGTCCTTATGGAGAAATATTGCAGAACGAGCTGCGTTAGCGTAACGGTTAAGGCGTTGGATTTGAAGGTGATAGGTACTGAGTTCAAACCTTGTGCGATGCTAAATATTTTTTTTTATTTTAAAACAATATCGAAGTGTCTTACTTCACGAATTTTATTCGTTTGAATGCAGTTTTTTGAAATTTCTAGTGCTTTGTCTCTTCATTAACTCTTTCGCTGCTGCAGTCACGTGCTCCCCGCATTCCGCGCTGTGCGCGATTTTGTCATCACTGCACTGCTCGCCTGTGCAGACACATGGTGTTTCCACTGCTTTGACACACTTATCATTCGATTTCACAAAAACTATTTGGCCCAAAAATTAGATTTTTACACATCTTTTTGACTGATACCTTCCCCCCACAAATAACTTAATTTTGTTTCGATGTTCAACCCAGTTATTGTGCAGCATTAAATGTAGTAAACCATTGCACGAAATTTTGAAGAGTTTGCAGAGGTAAAAGTCCATAGCGTATACTTTCCGTATGGTCGATTTTAGTTGCCACAATGTTGAGAATGAAATGTGGACAAGGTACCTAAATTTCATATAAAATTTACTGTATAACAATATCTCATTTAAGTACCACATAGGTGTCGTATGTAATATTGAGAAATATTCCGTCTTTCGCGACTGTAATAAAAGTTTTATTTACACCGGGCGCGTTTGGCTTTATTTTAAAGCACTACAGTCAGTCAAAGGAAGTGGGGGGAAGGTATCAGTCAATAAGATGTGTAAAAATCTAATTTTTGGGCCAAATAGTTGTTGTGGAATCGAATGATAAGTGTGTCAAAGCAGTCGGAAACACCATGTGTCAGCACAGGCGATCAGTGCAGTGACAAAATCGCGCACAGCGCGGAATGCGGGGAGCACGTCTCTGTAGCAGCGAAAGGGTTAATGCGGCCGTGGTGGCTTTACTTCATAAACTGCGCGCTCCCCCCTAAACGTAAGCTTGCGAACTATACTGTACTATGGCGCTGTTTCTCTAGGCGCGTGCGTCGTGTGCAACTGGCAACGCAGCAATCTCCCGCGTCTGGGCGGGCATGCGCGAGCCGCCAAGATAAAAGAATTCAACTATAGTCCTTGATACCTCAAGACATGTTCTGTCAATCACTCCCTTCTCTTAGTCAAGTTGGGCCAAAAGGCTTTTTCTCTCCTAAGTTCTTCCTTGGTTATCCGATCCACCCCCATAATCCTCAAAACTTTTCTGTAGTACCACATTTCCGACGTTCTTATTCTCCTCCCGTCTATACCGTTTACCTTCCATGTTTCCCTTCCATACAAGGCTGCGCCCCATGCAAATATTTTCGCAAAAGAGTTCCTAGGCCCAAGTATACATTAGACGTTAGCAAATTTCTCTTTTCATAGATATTTTTTTCTTTGAGCAGTCAGTCTGCAATTCGTATCATCCTTACCTCTGCTGTCGTCAGTTATTTTGCTCCCGAAACAGCAAAACTCCCCTACAAGTTTTAGTTTCTCTTTTCCTAATCTAATGCCCTCAACATCACCTGGGCCTGGACCTTTACTACACTACGTTACCCATATTTTAATTTTGTTGATTTTCATCTTACCAGGGCGTGCTGAAAAGTAACGCCACCAAATTTTTATGTGAAAATTCTTAAAGCTTTTTAAACAAAACAAATGTTATTAACATTCTGCACCTTTAGTCTTCATATCTACATATTTGTTTCTCAGCTTAGTCACCCTGGCGACGAACACATTTCTCCCAACGAGAGATCACTGTAGAATGTGTGACTTTACTGACAGAGCCACAGCCTCACTTCTGTTTGAACCGCTTTACCGCTATCAAAGCGAAGACCTTTTTCTTTACTGTTGTTTCATCCGCCACGCAACATATGGGCGGCGGGAGGGCTGTCAGCGGTACAATACTCCGCTCGTCAGTTTAGAGTGTTCCTAAAAGATAACAAAGGTTATAGAAAAACAAAAATATGAGGACTGTTTACGTTTTAAGTAAAAAGGTTAGAGATGGACAGCTAAAAGGACGAAGAATACATACAACTTATAAACACAATTGCAATGAGAGTATGGAGATAGGACGCCGGCCTGGATGGCGCTACAGTCTGGAAACGTACGACCGCTACGGTCGCAGGTTCGAATCCTGCATTGGGCATGGATGTGTGTGGTGTCCTTACGTTAGTTACGTTTAAGTAGTTCTAAGTGCTATGGGACTGATGACTTCAGAAGTTAAGTCCCATAGTGCTCAGAGCCATTTTTTATGGAGATAGGAGTCTGTTGGGCGTGGAAACTATGGAATAATAGGTAGGAGGTGAAGCAGGTAGTGAGAATACAGACAGTGGAAAGGACGAAAGGTGAGGAGGGTTAATGATGTGTGAGGAGGTTAGGGGCACAAGAATAAATGGATAGGCTTGCGTCTAGAGGGAAAAGGTTAGAGCAGCCCTCGTGTGGAGTGGGACAGCTGAAGAGGTGTTAAAATGGGTAGGAGGGATAAATAGCTGGACAGATATCATTGCCTTGAAGGGGGATCTGGTTGAAGGTGCATTGAAATAGGATACAGAATGTGTGTAGATTTAAGGATGGAGGGCTGTGTTTGTGAAGGTGAGGCAGCATACCAGCTTCGGTGATCAGAGTCTTGACAATGGTGTTCTTGGAATCTAGTTTACAGATAGTGTAGGAGGTGCGGAGGTCTTCGATGCGAGTACAGAGGGGTGGGAATTTGATCAGATGGTAGAGGATCCATGTGGGGGAAGGTAAACGGATCCAGAAAAGGAAACGGAGTGCATGGCGTTCAAGGATCTGTAGCGACTTATAGAAGAACTTGGGTGGAGCGGATGTCCGTGCAACACTGGCATGACAGGGGGTGAGTAAGGTCATTATTTTGTAGATGTGGGAATAGTGGAGGGATGTTATTCCTAAGTTCGGTCTGTTAGTAGTTTTAGAGTACTGTCTGATTCTTGTTGAATGGTTAGTAGGTGAGGTTTCTGTGTTAGCTGCTGTTTGAGGGATAGTACAAGTCAGTCAGGTGCATAGGACGGTCGTAAATGGTAAGGTAAAAGTCATGGAAGCGGAAGTTGTGCGTGGTTAGTCTATAATTATTGCCTGGGTTTTTGAGGGATTGATCTTGAGGCACCACTTGTTACGCCTGGAGGTAAACTGATTGAGGTGGGTTTGGAGGGATCTTTGGAATTTCTGGAGTGTGGGATAGAGGCAATAAAAGCGATGTCATCAGCATACTGAAGGAGGTGGAATGGTGGGGGTGGTCTGGACATACCAACAGTGCAGTGGAGATAAAGGAGAGGAGAGTGGACAGAGCCTTGAGGCACTCCTGCAGTGGAATGGAATGTACAATAATTGGCATTGTTAACAGTGACAAAGGATGGACAATTAGACGGAAAGGCTGCAATAAGGTGGATATAGTTAACTGGAAGCACGTATGTCTGGAGTCTGAAAAGGAGATTGAAATACCATACACGATTGTAGGCTTTCTGTAGGTCAAGGGACACAAAAATAGCAGATTTCTGGGAGCAGATTTCGTGGGATGGGAGATTGGTGGGTGCAGGAACAGGTTACTGGAGGAGGAACTGTGACAGAAGCCACGCTGGTTAACTGAAAGAAGGAGCTGTTGGTTCAGATGCTGATGGATACGTTGGGAGAGGATGGATTTGAAGATCTTGCTGAAACCTGAGGTGAGGCAGATGGGGCAATACATGGAGGCAACGGTAGAGGATTTGTGTAGTTTGAGGAATAGGAGGATTTTGGAGGTTTTGTAAAGCTCAGGATAACAACCTCTGAAGACGATAATAGTATAAAAGGTTGCGAGGGTGACGAGAAGGGAGAGGGGCATTCTTTAAGGTGGCAACAGGTGATGCAATCATGACCAGGGGATGTGTTGCATTTTCTGTGAAGTACGTTTTATGTCATGTGCTGTGATTGGTGTATTTAATTCTGTATTTGGTATGTTGCCCAAGTACTGGAAGCTGATGCCAGGGTTGGGACAGCAGTGTTGGCACTTTTGTGAATGTTAGGGAACAGCGAGTAATCAAAATGAAGGTCATCAGGGATAGGGAAGACGTCAGAGAGATAGGATGCAAAGAGTCGGCTTTGCTCACGTTATCAGCCATGGAATGGTTGTTGTGGAGGAGCAGGTATTGAGTTGATGGAAGTTTCCCGTACTTGCAAGAGTTGATGGGGAATGTAGTGTTGGGCTGTTGTACGTATGGCGCCTCTCCTGGCATTATTATTATTTATTTTTTTTTTTTTTTTTTTGCACTTAACGAATTCCTGACACTCCTCGGTATTTGCTGCTGGCATGTAAGTGTGCCCCAGCCATAAGTGAGTAGGAAGGAGCATTGCATGTTACACAATTCTCAAAGGAGGAGTGGCACAGTGAGGAAATATTTTTTGGTATGGATGTGGTTGGAGATAGCACCTGACAAGGTCTGTTCCAGGAAGGATGTGGCATGAGGGATATCATCATATTGTTGTAAGGTATGGGTGTGGCTTCCAATCTGGGTTTCTATCAAGTCTCAATATGCATTCCAGGTGGTATGGGAGTAGTGTTGTATAACTCTTGAATGGAGATTGGGATGGGATGCATGGGGAGTAGATGGTGTGGAGTACATAGGTGGTCGCTTCCAATCCAATCAAGGACTTCTGCCATGTGGCCTCCAAGGAGGTTGGGAGGAGCTATGATGATATTGAGGGTGGTGTTGATTTCAGGATGGATGTGGTGTGGGATGGGAACAATGTCACCTTCCAGGGAACCAGTAAACTGATACCACCACTGGAGCTCTGCTGGGGATCTCCTATGGATGTCAAAATCAGTGGCAGTAATATAGGTGGAAAAGGTACGACCTGAGTGGGCGAGGAAGTCATAGGGGATGGGATGATTATGTTGGACGTTTCTGGGTGCTCAGGAAATGGTTAAGGTTTGAGGACAAGGTGTTTGGTGGGAGTACTGTATAAGATTGTGGCCAAACAGGGACTTCTTGTGATGGCTAATTTCAACCCCATCTCTGGACAGGGGAAGGGGGCTATTTGTGCAGTGGAGAATATAGGGAGAAGTTTGGATGGTGTGATAGGGTTGGAAAAATGTTTCATTAAATGGACAACGTGTTGTGGACGAGTATGTATCAAAAGGCTTATTGGTGGATGGGGAGCGGATGTTATGGTACAAGACTTTGTAGTGCTGTCACGCCATTACAAGGAAAAGTAACAGTGGTCCTTGTGGATGGGGACTAGATGCACCTTATACTAGTGTGTCGAGGCCAGTGAAGAGAAAGTGGGCCTGGTGGTGGGAGTAGGTAGCTTGGACGTTTAGATGAAAGACAGAGAGATCAACAGGTGAGATTTGTTGAAGGGTGTGTGGATGTTGGAATGGATGAATATTTTGGAGAACAGCTGTTGTGAATTTGATGATGTCTTCAGTAGTGGAGGTTGGGTGGAGACAATTGCTGGGATGAATGGGGGTTTCAGTGGGACATTGAGACAGTGAGTTCCAGTTTGATTGGTTGAGGACTGGCTTTGCATTTCATGAAATAGGTGGAGTGGGAGTCATTGCAGGTGATGTAAGTAGGAGAGGAAGCTAGGTTAGGGCATTGTTTATAGAAATGGGTGTTTTTTCAGTGTTGCGAGGTAGGTGCCTTTTTACTACCTGTGGTTAGATGATCATTGCAACAAAGACACATTTGATAGCAGTAGGACTGTGGATGGGATTTGGAAGGTTCAACCTTGTGCCAGTGGTGGTATATCAGGGCTACCTCTTTAAGGAGAAGGTTAATGCAGGAAGTAGATGCAGCAAATACACAGACAATGTGATTGGTGTTCAGTTCGGATTCCTCTTCAGATCCATGGTGATCAGTGCAGTGAGGGTGTTGGGGTTGTGTGGCACACGGTGTTGTGGTAACGGGTATTTAGCAGCCTTGGGACCAAAGGCAATATGAAGAATTTTGAAGAGCAGATCACTGTGGATATTGAGGTTGAGGAACTTAGGTAATACAGGTACTTTTCTAGGGATGATTTGTAGCATGTTAAAGCTGAGTAGGTATATTTTTTATTTCGAGGGTGAAGGATTTGGGTTTGAGGAATTTTGGATCTGGGTTGGAGAAGACAAAAGTGTGGATTGTAGGGGAGTACAGTGGGGGGTAGGAGTTGTGTCCATATGCTGGTGTCGTCAGGATCAGTTATTGGATTTTTTTGTGTGGGAGTAAGATTGATATCAGTGTTGTGTCGTTTTGTTGGTTTTTAAAGAGCTTGTGTGGGGGAGGATGGTTGTGGGATGGAGGGTGGCGAGCTGTGACGTTGTTTTGGGTTAACTTTGAGCCATGCTAGTCCTTCAGCATGATATGCATTGGTTGGTGCACTGAAGCTTGATTAGCCGATGCTCATATTGCCATCTGAGGCGACTGTTGCTCAGCGGGCTGTTACGCATGTGGCACTGGTGGATGTAGTGGCTGATGAGTCTTGGCTGAATGGGAAATTATAAGGGGAGCTGCAGATGGACAGAGATGCGTGGCTTATGGTTGTTGTGGAAGACGTTACTGTAGGTAAGGGAGGATAGGTGTAGGAAGTTGTTTGTGCTACGTGTGGTGATGGTGGCAGCAGAAGAAGTATAGATGATAATTGTTGTGAGATGATCCATGATATTGGACAGTGATGAGCAGCGTCGAGTGGGATGAGCAGCCGCCAAAGCGGAGCTGAGACGACAGTGACGGGCTGTGGTGAAGTTGCGAGTGATGAGAATGTCACCAGTGTGATGCATGGCGGCGAGAAACAGATGGCACCGGCGGCGGCGAACAAACAGGAGATGAATGTGCGGTGACTGGCTGATGGAGGCGAAGACTGGCTGTGAAGATGTGAGTTGCCGATGATCAGTGGCGAGGGCGAGGTCGGGATGCGACGACGATGACTGTCAGCGTAGGCGATGACAGGTAGCGAGCACTGGCAGCGAAAGCGTTGATTGGCAGTGTAAACTGGCAGCAATGGCGAAGGCGACGGCGATAACGATAGCGTAGACATTTTAAAACATGTCCCTATCGGAATTGTAAAACTGAGAGCAGCCCAAGCAGTATTTATTTACGAAATGAATAGGAGTTCCAGCCATCGAATGTGACCAAGTGAAGTACTCGAAGATGTGCTGTCTTGAGGCCTCTATGGAGGATGATCGATGACAGTGAACCCAAGGTACGAATTGCTGTATTTGTCGCAGCACGTTGCTCTTATACACCAACATAGCTATGATGCACATCGCCATGACACACGCTACAATTCGGAGCCCTCTAGTGGCAGAGTGCTGCAAGTACACTGCCGGAAAAAAACAATAAGTACACACTTTTAGAGGTTTCCACTTCATTCAAGATTTATTGTTACTGTGGTGTCACCGCCAGACACCACACTTTCTAGGTGGTAGCCTTTAAATCGGCCGCGGTCCGTTAGTATACGTCGGACCCGCGTGTCGCCACTGTCAGTGATTGCAGACCGAGCGTCGCCATACGGCAGGTCTCGAGACACTTCCTAGCACTCGCCCCAGTTGTACAGCCGACTTTGCTAGCGATGGTTCACTGACAAATTACGCTCTCATTTGCCGAGACGATAGTTAGCATAGCCTTCAGCTACGTCATTTGCTACGACCTAGCAAGACGCCATTATCATTTGTTATTTATCTTGGGATGCATGTACAGTCACACCGATGTTCACCAATTATGGATTAAAGTTAAGTATTCCAGCAGCTTCGTACTTTTCTTGATAGTATAATTACTTTACCTGTTCCAGACCTCACGCCAGCCTGAGTGAGCTTAAACGCGTGCCTTTCGGCTTCCTCCAACCCCGTGAATTGGCTCCTGCCAATTCACAACAGTTACAACAGTGTAAATGGAGTATAAGAAATCATTACATTTGCAGTTCAGTAGCACAAGCGGTTCCCTGGTACCAATTATCAATCCACGATGAAACACCCATATTAGTGTAACTTCCAAGGCATGCGCTGACTCTGGCATTCAGCGGATCATACAGATAGTGAATACTTCTCGGGTTACGTTACACCACACATGCTCGTCCTATTCACGTAGTTCTGTAGGACTTGGTGGTTGCTGAATCACAAGAGTCACTTGTCGTCCTATCATGTCCCAGAAGTGCTCAATTGGAGACAAGTCCGGGGATCATGCTGACCAGGGAAGTTGCTGCACGTATTGCAGGTCACACGGAGTTTCACGGACAGTGTGTGGGCGAGCATCATACTGTTGGAACAACACATCACCTACAGGGTGTTTCAAAAATGACCGGTATATTTGAAACGGCAATAAAAACTAAACGAGCAGCGATAGAAATACACCGTTTGTTGGAATATGCTTGGGACAACAGTACATTTTCAGGCAGACAAACTTTCGAAATTACAGTAGTTACAATTTTCAACAACAGATGGCGCTGCAAGTGATGTGAAACATATAGAAGACAACGCAGTCTGTGGGTGCGCCATTCTGTACGTCGTCTTTCTGCTGTAAGCGTGTGCTGTTCACAACGTGCAAGTGTGCTGTAGACAACATGGTTTATTCCTTAGAACAGAGGATTTTTCTGGTGTTGGAATTCCACCGCCTAGAACACAGTGTTGTTGCAACAAGACGAAGTTTTCAACGGAGGTTTAATGTAACCAAAGGACCGAAAAGCGATACAATAAAGGATCTGTTTGAAAAATTTCAACGGACTGGGAACGTGACGGATGAACGTGCTGGAAAGGTAGGGCGACCGCGTACGGCAACCACAGAGGGCAACGCGCAGCTAGTGCAGCAGGTGATCCAACAGCGGCCTCGGGTTTCCGTTCGCCGTGTTGCAGCTGCGGTCCAAATGACGCCAACGTCCACGTATCGTCTCATGCGCCAGAGTTTACACCTCTATCCATACAAAATTCAAACGCGGCAACCCCTCAGCGCCGCTACCATTGCTGCACGAGAGACATTCGCTAACGATATAGTGCACAGGATTGATGACGGCGATATGCATATGGGCAGCATTTGGTTTGCTGACGAAGCTTATTTTTACCTGGACGGCTTCGTCAATAAACAGAACTGGCGCATATGGGGAACCGAAAAGCCCCATGTTGCAGTCCCATCGTCCCTGCATCCTCAAAAAGTACTGGTCTGGGCCGCCATTTCTTCCAAAGGAATCATTGGCCCATTTTTCAGATCAGAAACGATTACTGCATCACGCTATCTGGACATTCTTCGTGAATTTGTGGCGGTACAAACTGCCTTAGACGACACTGCGAACACCTCGTGGTTTATGCAAGATGGTGCCCGGCCACATCGCACGGCCGACGTCTTTAATTTCCTGAATGAATATTTCGATGATCGTGTGATTGCTTTGGGCTATCCGAAACATACAGGAGGCGGCGTGGATTGGCCTCCCTATTCGCCAGACATGAACCCCTGTGACTTCTTTCTGTGGGGACACTTGAAAGACCAGGTGTACCGCCAGAATCCAGAAACAATTGAACAGCTGAAGCAGTACATCTCATCTGCATGTGAAGCCATTCCGCCAGACACGTTGTCAAAGGTTTCGGGTAATTTCATTCAGAGGCTACGCCATATTATTGCTACGCATGGTGGATATGTGGAAAATATCGTACTATAAAGTTTCCCAGACCGCAGCGCCATCTGTTGTTGAAAATTGTAACTACTGTAATTTCGGAAGTTTGTCTGCCTGAAAATGTACTGTTGTCCCAAGCATATTGCAACAAACGGTGTATTTCTATCGCTGCTCGTTTAGTTTTTATTGCCGTTTCACATATACCGGTCATTTTTGAAACACCTTGTATCTGTTGCAAGAAAGACAAAAGAATGGGTATAACAACATTCTGCACGTAACAAATGCTGGTTTGCGTCCCTGCCAGACACACCAAAAGTGAGCGAGGGTTGTAGTATCCCAGACCACAAGGCCTGCAGTGGGGAGATTGTGTCAGACAAATGGACTCTATAAAACTGCGCTCACCAGGTCTACATTGTTGGCACAAACGACCATCACTTGCATGCAGACAGAATCTGCAATCATCGCTGAAGACCACAATGCGCCATTCCAAGATATCCTCTGACGGCACCACTTGACCCGTGCATGTCGATGTTGTGGCCTTAGTCGAGGACGCTGCTCGTAAACAGTTCGCAATAGTTCGTGTTGATACGTCTAGGCCAGGGCTTCACAACATACGTGCTGTGAGCAGCAAGGCGCGAGCACGGAGCAGCGCGAGCACGCTACCCCCACTACCCGACCAGAGCAGATAGTGGGGAGAGTCACGTGGGGCACACAACAGCTGCCGCCAGCCAATGTAAATCCGCGGCCACCTGCAGGGATATCACTCACGAATTATTACTGTGACAAATGAAACAAATAAAGGAGAATGTATGCGTGCCACATAATTTTATTAGCTTAGCGTATGCCTCTACATTCGTATTAATTTGTGAACTGTTACACAATAAAAGGTATCACTGAAGTGTGGGATTCTCGGTTATCTTATACTTTTTGCCCTTTACAATTGCGTCTATGTTCGGAGTAATTGTTCTTGTGCATTTTAGGCGCAGCGTGCAGTTTAAATTTCGATCAGACAATGCGTTTCTCAGGCGTGTCTTGTTACATTTCATTGCAGAGAACAGTTGTTCACAAACAACGTGGAACCGAACATTGATATTATTGTAGCTGCCAGTTTGTGCAAACGAGGAAATCTATCCTGAGGGAAGTGTCTGTAGAATTCCAAAATGTTTTTCTTGTTCTGAAAGTTGTGTCTGTATTCTCTGTCATATTCTCTGTAACACTGCAGGTCAATAATTTCTTGCTGCAGCTCAGGACGAATCTTTTAAATATTCGCTGAATATGGAGAGAACAGATCAAAATCACTGTCTAGTGCTGTCAGATCTCGAAAGCGCTGATCAACTAAACTATGTGAATAACGTTCACAGTCTTTGTGAACATCTTGCATGGATGATAATTTAGGAAAATGAGCTAGGTTTCCTGTTTCCAGCTGACTCACCCAAAGTGTCAATTTCATTTTAAAAGCTCGTATTCGATCTATGAAATGAGTAATTAGCAGATTTTTACCTTGTAGTAAAATGTTCAAAGCATTCAGATGGCTAGTTAAATCTGCTAAGAACGCGAGATCACATTCAAACGTGCGCGCGTTTCCCCTCCCTCCCTACTCCGTGACCTTGCACCTGCTCGCGAGCACGTGCCTGAGCAGACGCGAGTACTCGCGCTCAAAACCGGCCAGTTGTTAAGCCCTGGTCTAGGCTCACAAGCCGTCTTACCTGTGCTGTGTTAACTGCGCGATCTGCCACAGCTGCCCTTACAATACGACGATCCCGGCGGGCGCCTGTGCTGCGTGGACATCCCGAAGCTCGCCTACGAGTGGGAGAACGTTCATCTGCCAGCCAGCACTGGCGCGCAACTGACGCAGCGCGTCCAACGTGTGTGGCAATTCTCCAAAAGGACCATCGCGTCGCTCGTAAGGCCACAATTTGACTCCTTTCAAACTGCTCAGTTGGCTGCTGGAAGAACGAGTGTGTCTCCATGGCATGGTTACCTGCTTGCTTTACATGTTTACACCACACTGAGCCTTCTACGAGGGTAATCCCAAAAGTGACGTCTCCTATTTTTTTATAACTACAGAACTCTGTGTGGCAGTTGGTCACACTGTAATGAAGAGTGCTTCACGCGCTGTGTGTAAACATGCGCACGCCGCGCTGAGGCGATCAGCCTTGGCTTGGCAGCCGTTGAGAATGGAGCTCCCGTTGGATTTTACCGCCAAGTGCGAATTGCGCGCAGTTATTCGGTGTTTGAACGCAAAGGGCACTGCTCCGACTGAAATCCATCGCCAATTGACGGAAGTGTATGGTGAGTCGTGCATGGATGTCAAAAATGTTCGTAAGTGGTGTAGAGAGTTTGCAGCTGATCGGACCGAAATTCACGACGAGCAAAGGAGCGGGAGACCGTCAATTTCTGAGGAGAGAGTGTTGAAGGTTGACTAAAGCATGCATGAAGGTCGGCAGATCACCCTGGATGGTCTCTGCACGTTGGTTCCTGACGTTTCCCGAAGTACCGCTCACAGAATTTTAACGGAAACATTGAACTACCGCAAGGTGTGCGCGAGATGGGTGCCACGCATGCTGACGGAGGACCACATGCGGCAACGAGTTGATGCTTTCCGCGCATTTCTTCACCACCCTGTAGCCGAACAGGACAACTTTATGGACTCAACTGTCACGGGTGACGAAACCTGGGCGTACCACTTTACACCTGAGACCAAGCAACAATCACGTCAGTGGTGGCATCATTCTTCGCCAAAGCCTTGGAAATTCAAACAAACACAGTCTGCCGGTAAAGTCATGACAACTGTTTTTTAGGATCGGAAAGGGGTATTATTGGTCGACTTTATGCCCACTGACAGGTACTGTGAGACTCTGAAAAAACTCAAACGGGCAATTCAGAACCGGAGAAGAGGAATGTTGAGCAAGAGCGTACACATTCTCCATAATAACGCTCGCCCACACATCACTAGGCAAACCGTTGCTCTCCTGCAACAATTTCAGTGGAAAATAATCACCCACCCACCCTATAGCCATAACGTGGCGCCCAGTGACTATCACCTGTCCCTAGGTTAAAAGAACATTTGGCCGGAAAGCGATTCAGCTCCGACGACGAGGAGAAAGAAGAAGTTCATAACTCTCTGAACAGCAAGGCGGCAATCTGGTATGACACGGGCATACAAAACTGCCACAGCGTCTACAAAAATGCATCGACAGAAATGGTGATAATGTCGAAAAATAGATAAATGTTCAAGCTGTAAACTGATGTAAACCATTGTATACATAAACAGGTCTATGTACTTATAAAAAAATAGGAGACCTTACTTTTGGGATTACCCTCGTAATTGTAAGCATTCCCTACTAAAGAGCAAACACAGATGGCTCTCTGCAAGCTATGTTACTAGACTGTCTGTTGGTGGACGACGCTGAAACCATTATCATTACATCTACCATCCCACGGGTGGCGTATGCCGTCAACGCATAAAAATCTTTCCAGGTGCACTAATTTTTTTTCCCGGCTGTGTCTGTGGACGTGAATAAATGTGTAGAATGTTAATAACGTTCGTTTTATTTCAAAAGCTTTAAGAGCTTTGACATAAAAAAATCGGAGGCATTATGTTTCAGCAAGCCCCCTCGTATAATCTCTTTTCGAAACATTGTCCATCCGCTCAGCTGAATCTTCCAAGTCCTCTACCGTCTATAATTTATTTAATAAAATTGCAGCCAAATAGCCATATACAGTTACTTTGCTTAACATTTTACATTTACATTTTGCATTTTTGAATATTCATTTATCGATTTCACTCTTTTACTGCAGAGTTCTATGTGATATCGTTCACAGGCTTCGTTACGCAGTTCACACACACATGTTGTTTTTGGGTCGTGATAAGTTTTGTTTTTGCAAATTAGATGATGAAAGCCGTTAAATAGATAATCTAGTTACGACATGTCCCAGTTCGAAGTTTGGTGCTGTCCATGAGCAGTTCGTCATCGCTTTGGTGCCATAGAACTCCGGCCGTACTTTTTCTCGTTTATCCTCAATGATCAGTTGATTTCTGGAAGGCCTGGTGTGTGGCGTCATACATCGAAGTTTGAAGTCTTCAATTAGGAATGTCTCTGTCGCTAACAGGTAATCTAGATCTTTTTGTCTTTGAGAGACCTAGTGCTCTTTTTAGATAAGTCGATTTTATCTTTTCTAGTGTTTCTAGATTTTTTTCTGTCAGGTGGTCCCATACAACCTCCATCCCATACGCCAGGATTGGAAAGATTTTTGTGTTGAATAATTTCATGGCCGTTTCTAGAGTGAGTAGGCAGATGTTTTTGGTGTCCTGTATTGCTATTGGCGTCTCTAATGGAATGACGTCATTGGTAAACCGTAAAGTTTTTTTTTTCTTTTTCCTTGAATGTTAATACCCTTTCCAAACTTGTCATACTACTAACTAGAAAAGAAACGCTCTCTATTATCGCAATTCAGAATTATCAAGTGACAGACGATGACACAGTGGTTCATCCTCTCAGAGAACTCCATTTTCTGGAGCAGAGGGTAGTTCCTGGTACTAGCGTTACCCATTGGAGAAGCTGAGAGAGCAGACGTGCGCAAAAATCAGCAGCCGGTCACAGCAGGTCCGAGAAAATGCGTAAAGGGCCGAGCGGGTACGTATTTCGCAAGTGTCGGCGCCGCAGCGCGTGCCGTGCCGTGTGTACCTGTAAGGAAAGCGGCGGCCCGCGTGACGTAGCCGTCACGTGACCCGCGGCGGCGCGCCGGCCGGAGCGCCCCTGGTCGGCACTCAGTGTCCGGCGCTCGCTCCCCACGGACGTCACCGCCACAGCCTCACAGCCGCACAGCCGCTCCTCACACACGCCTGCGGGGCCGCCCGGTAAGTCCGCCCAGCTACCTGTTGCGCGCCTCTGCCCGCCTCGCACGCCGACGCCCACCGACGCTACACTCGCGACGCGTTGTAAACAAACGCCCGAGCAACAGGTGGGCGGCGCCCGGCGCACCGGGGCGGGAAGTTCGAAAGCAACGGCGTGGGCCGCTGTGGCGAGCAGCTGATCTTGACAGTCACCGGCACCGCCGGCCGCGTTTCGCCTTTTCCTCTCCCGCTTTACCTTATTTCGTTATTAGCTCTCTAAACTCTTTAACCTTCTCTTTAATCTCGCCTACCTTTGCGCCGATGGTCACGTCTCATGCTTACCGCGCGCAACAGTGAAAATGTAAATTCCATTCAACTAGCTAATTCTTAGAATTTCAGTTGAACTGGTAACGAATATCACATACAAAACTAAAACTTAGCTCTGGTTTTCTTTTTGCAAAGATTTTCATCCACAAAGGAAAAGAGAGGAAATTTGTTACCAGCTTACGAATAACTGTTACATATGACAGGAATGAAACAATATAACAAAAATAACATCCACCTCTCGAGTCCTACCAGTTCAGTACACTAAATCATTTAGTACTGTAGTTGGCAGTAACAGCAACTTCTCCTCGCGTTTTGTTTTGAAGTGTTTTTTTTTTTACAACTCATGAAAAATTTTGCAAAGATAATTAATCATCAACGCTAGGCCCATAAACACTTGGAAAAATTACAACAATTCACTGGAATTACCAGTTCAGTACACTACATCATTTAGTACTGTATATGGCAGTAACTGCAACTTGTCCTCGTGTTTTGTTTTGAAGTAATTTTCTTACAACTCATGAAAAACTTTGCGAAGATAATAAATCACCAAGGCCAGGCCCATAAACATTTGAGGGAAAAATTCCAACAATTCAATGGATCGAATTCGAAGCTGGTAAATTGTTTGGCCTACAAATTCGAGGGCTTGCCAGATACGAGCAAGACGATGAAATGTTACAATATGAGGAGAAGGTTCCCTAGGAAAATTTTAAAAATGTTTCCTAATTCGAGGCAATATACAATTTATTGCTGCAGTGGTTAACGGTTTCGGCCTGACGCGCCCATCCTCAAACCACACACGCTGTTACCAACTGTAACTAGTTATACAATACGGTGCCAAAAGACAGCAGTATCTTTGTACAAGAATGTCAAAACTGTGAGTAACAAATGCTCTCATTGATAAAAGAGCCTATGTGTGTACTTTAACAGCTGTTCACTTATGTAATAAAATGGAATGCCTACCGGTATCCTTTCGATGTTATTTATTATCTGGCTACCACTTTCGGTGATTAAGTACATCATCTTCCAATCTTAAATGAAGCTGAGAGGGTTAACTCCAGTCGTGAACACGATTCCATCAGAAACCAGTTCACAGATATTGGCCACTGATGGAATCGTGTGTACGATGGAGTTAACCCATTCTGTGTCAGTTAAGACCTAAGGATGGTGTACTGAATCACCGAAACCGGTGGCCATCGAAGGGGCGGTTGTAGGTGTTCCATTTTATTACACAACCAAACATATCAATGGCAGTATTTGTTGCTCAGAATTTGACTTTCTTGTACAAAGCTCTATGTGCTTTTAGGCACCATTTTGCATAACCAGTTACGGTTGATAACAAGGTGTGCGGTTTGAGAATAGACAAGTCATCCAGCTGACATTCAAAGACATTAATTCTCAGTCTACGTTGGACAGCCAGCGGTTACTTCGTTAGGAGCTGATTAGAAGTTTACGAGAACCTGTTAGCGACGAGAAAGCACCAACGATGGTGTGCGTATTTCTCGCTCATTAACCCAACGGAGATTAATTAGGTAGGTATTGACTTCTTCTTCGTTGAAAGTTAACGGCCACAAAACCAAGGAAACAAACTGTTGGGCTATTTTTGGGGTGGAGACCAGACAGCGAGGTCATCGGTCTCATCGGATTAGGGAAGGACGGGGAAGGAAGTCGGCCGTGCCCTTTCAAAGGAACCATCCCGGCATTTGCCTGGAGCGATTTAGGGAAAGCACGGAAAACCTAAATCAGGATGGCCGGAAACCGGATTGAACCGTCGTCCTCCCGAATGCGAGTCCAGTGTGCTAGCCACTGCACCACCTCGCTCGGTCAAGAAAACAAACATTAGTTATTCACGAAATAGTCTAGAGGATCATTTTTAGCAACAAAATAACAGCAAAAAGTGAAAATAATTACTGTTACCTACCAGACTACCTGCACAATAGACACCATGTTGTTGGAGATGACAAACTATCCGAACTGTTGATCAAAGTCCCACAAAGCCTAACAAACTGGTAGCTAAGGTAACAGATTTCAGTATTTAAACAACTGTTTTAGGTGTAATTTTCAGTGGCACGTGTAGTCTTGATAATCTTGTATTTTCAAGTATCTGTAAAATAAGAACACATTGATGATTGCACAAACGTGCTGATGGATGATTTTGTAAGAGAAGTGACGCGAGAACAATTTGTTCTTTACAAACAAAGAAGAAACTCAATCCTATAAGTTCTTCTTCAAAAGGGGCGAAACTCAAACCTACAAAGTCATCATCATCTTCTTCTTCTTCTTCTTCTTCTTCTTCTTCTTCTTGATTGAAATCATCTGTCCCTGGGTCGTCGTCTCTTTCCAACTGGTTTACAATTGTAGTGTCGGCAGACTTGCCAACACTACGCACACTAATTGAAAGAGGCGGCCAAGATGCACGCGCTAACTCACGAAGGATGGAGTGAGGTCTGAAACAGGAGACTTAATGAATGTGATAAAGAAAATACGTATCTTTGGAATATACTTAACTTTTAATACATCCTTGTATACATCGTTCTTGATGAGACATCTGGAGATTGTGGCGATACAAGTGACTCTTTATATACAAGCTATTTAAGGCTAATGGCGCCTTGCTAAGTCGTAGCCATTAACTTAGCTGAAGGCTATTCTAACTGTCTCTCGGCAAATGAGAGAAATGGCTTCGTCCGTATAGTCGCTAGCAACGTCGTCGTACAACTGGGGCGAGTTCTCGTACGTCTCTCGAGACCTGCCGTGTGGTCGCGCTCGGTCTGCGATCACACAGTGGCGACACGCGGGTCCGACATGTACTAATGGACCGCGGCCGATTTAAGCTACCACCTAGCAAGTGTGGTGTCTAGCGGTGACACCACAACAATTGATAACTTGTTTGACTAATCTGTCTTCCCTCAGTCCGTTGATGTGTTATCCTATGAAGTTAAAGTAGATTTTTTAATTCCTCAAAAACAGTGCTAACTCCTTCGTGGTCTTCCCAGTAACACACTACTAACATGGACAGGATATGAGTGTAGATGTGACGGATGGCCTGTAAAGATTTGAGTGGATTTCCCTCACTAAAACGAGGGCACAGCTCTTTGAGGAATGTCTCAGTGGCGAAGACAGGCAGAACCCTGGTCTCGTGTTTACTTTGGCGTTAGTTCAACTTCTTGCCGATCGTAGGGACGTTTCCCATAGCGCCGAAGAGGTGTACGTTCCTGACGCCCCAAAAGAAAGAAAGAGACTCTACCTCATAGATCCTAGAACGTAATTGGCTTCTTCCGTAAATGGAAAAGACAATGTAATGGAAATGACGTCGCGATCCCCAGGAAAAGTAGCTTCTCGAAAAAAAAGAAAATGTTTTACTGAGTACCCTCTTCGACAACATCCTATTACCATGAGATCCATAAAATAAATCGAGTTATTGCACTTGACATAGAACGTGACGCCAATAATAAATTATAATCTGAGTGGTCCTTTTATACATTTTGTTAGTGACGTCGCAGTATCACCTATTCAAAGTATACTGACTTCATTTTTTGTAGACCATATGACGTTCTGTGGTAAGGAGATTAGTGATCAACAAACAGTTTTTATTCAAGCAGAAGGTTATTCTCGTTATCATTGCGTTCTTTAAATATTTAAAGGTGTGGGGCCCACTACATAAAATTTGCAACGAATTCAGAACGTGGGTTGTTTCAAGATACCGAGATTGGTTGACTCCGTCGGTAAATGCTATACCGCGAGGTCTTCATTGCAGTGTGTCAGACGCAACGCATGCAGCCTCCGTTTTGCAACATCGCCTCAAGTGCGAGCGAAATTCTTGAAACGTGCTTGTCGATTCCGAGCGATGTTCCTATTGTAAGCGATCTGCATATGGAGCGACAAACGGTCGTACGCCTCAGGGAGGAAGTTGCTGCAAACACTATACTTTTCCGAACAGTACATTTATATTTTGCCACTTTGTCTAGAACACTACGTTGTTTCCCACGTTCTGTCTCACATGATACATGCTCACTATGTTGCAAAAATTTATCGATATTTTTTCTTCCACACTTGAGGTTTTAAGCGTTTGCCTGTTTCTTGTCCTTCCCATACTTCTTTGGCATACCGGATTATAATTATTGGCATTGTAATTTATTCTGACACCCTTCTTTCTCTCGAGTGTTTCACGCCATTTTTACCAGTTCTCTTCGATTTTGTTTCTTGCGTTACATATCTTTAATTTCTTCTTAATGCCCCTGTTTCTTAATCTGTCTACTCCCTTACAGCCTTTGACAGCGGTAAGAAATCTCATTTCAGCCGTCTGGATCTTTGTCTCCTATTGTCTGTAAATGACACATAACTCAGTTTCGTAGGGCACTGTGGAGACGGACATTACTTTATAAAATTTCAGCCGTGCTGTTGTTTTTGTCTTGTTTCTAAAGTTGCTGTTTATTGTTCCATACATGTTTTAATATTTTGCTACTTTGTTGTCTATATATTTGTCTTACTCGCAAGTGATATCACATCTCAAATAATTAAAGCGGCTGACCTGTTCTGCTACTTTGTTGCTCACCACTGTGTTATGGGCTCCTAACCTATAAAAGCCACTGTCATAGTTTTCTTTGTGCATATTGTCATAGTAACAGCTCATTCATCCAAGTTGCTGGCAAGAATAATATACAGAAGAATGGAAAAGAAAATTGAGACTGTGTTAGAAGGCGATCATTTCGCCGTTGGGAAAGGTAAACGCTCCAGAGAGGCAATTCTTTTGCGGGTGATAATGGAAGCAAGGCTGAAGAAAAATCAAGACACGTTCATACGATTTGTCGATCTGTAAAAAGTATTCGACGATGTAAAATCGTAGAAGATAGTCGAAATTCTGAGAAAAGTAGGGGTAAGCCATGGGGAGAGACGGTTAATACACAATATGTACAAGAGCCAAGAGAGAATAATAAGAGTGGACGACCAAGAACTAAGTGTTCGGGTTAAAAAGGATGTAGTCTTTCGCCCCTACTATTCAATCTGTACATAGGAGAAGCAATGATAGTTTAGAAGAAAGGTTCAGGAGTGGAATTAAAATTCAAGGTGAAGCGATATCATACGATCCGCTGATGACATTGCTATCCTGAGTGAAAGTGAAGAAGAATTACAGGATATGCTGAAAGGAATGAACACTCTTGAGTACAGAATATGGACTGACAGTAAATCGAACAAAGATGAAAGTAAATGAGAAGCAGTAGAAACGAAAACAGCGAGAAACTTAACATCAGGATTGACGGTCACGAAGTACATGAAGTTAAGGAATTCTACTACCTAGGCAGCAAAATAACCAATGACAGACGGAGCAGGGAGGACATCAAAACCAGACTAGCACTGGCAAAAAGAGCATTTCTGACCAAGAGAAGTCTAGTAGTATCAGACATTGGGCTTAATTTGAGGAAGAAACTTCTGAGAATGCACGTTAGGGGCACACCATTTTATGGTAGTGAAAACCGGAACAGAAGAGAATCGAAGCATTTGAGATGTGGTGCTAGAGACGAATGTTGAAAATTAAGTGGACTGGTAAGTTAAGCAATGCTTCTGTACAGAATCGGAAAGGAATGTACGGAAAACATTGATAAGGATAAGGGGCAGGATGACAAAAAACACCTGTTAAGGCATCAGGAGTTGACTTCCATCATACTAGATGGAGCTGTAGATGGTAGGATAACTGTAAAGAAAGACAGAGATTAGAATATATCCAGCAAATACACTGCTGGCCACCTTAAATGCAACACCCTAAAGGAAGCATCCGAATCAAGTGAAATTTACACCATGGGTTTGCAGCGATGAGATATGCAACTGATTAGAATTTCAGCGCAGACGCACATCACGCGCGACTGTGGCGCCACCTCATAGCGCCATTTAAGGCTTGGCGATTTCGACGAGTGTACGTTCGGCACGTGTGTTTACCTTGTGGTTGTTTCACAAGACGATCAGTTATGCCTCGTAGACAACAGCGAACATCTTTTGATCAAGTATCCGAGTTCGACAGAGGAAGGATAGTGGCTTACCAAGATTGTGGATTACCATACAGACAAATCGCTAGTCGTGTTGGACGAAACCAAACAACTGTAATGCGGATATGTGACCGTTGGATGCAGGAGGGTACGACGGACCGACGTGGTCGATCGCATTCACCTCGGTGCACCACTGCACGTGCTGATAGGCAAATTGTGCGCATGGCAGTGACGGATCGCTCAGTGACATCCCGAACCATAGCACAGCACATTGCGTCTGTAACGCATCACCCATTGTCTGCGCGTACCATTCGACGCTGTTTACAGCAGAGTGGTCTGTCCGCAAGACGTCCATTGCTTCGTCTACCATTGACGCAGAACCACAGACCTTCGCCAATGGTGTGATGACAGACGGATGTGGACGGCAGAATGGAATGACGTTGTCTTTACTGACGAGGCACGCTTCTGTCTGCAGCACCACGATGGTCGGATTCGAGTGTGGAGACACCGTGGAGAGAGGATGCTGGACAGCTGCATTATGCACCGCCACACCGGTCTTGCACCGGGTATTATGGTATTGGGCGGCATTGGATATTACTCTCGCACGCCTCTAGCGCGCATTGCCGGTACTTTAAATAGCCGGCGCTACATATCCGAGGTGCTGGAGCCAGTTGTCCTTCCTTACCTTCAGGGCTCGGCCACAGCCATATTTCAACAGGATAATGCGCGACCACACGTGGCACGCATTGTCCAAAGGTTCTTCGTCAATAACCAGATTGAATTGCTTCCCTGGCCGGCTCGCTCTCCGGATCTTTCGCCGATAGAAAACATGTGGTCCATGGTTGCTCAACGAGTGACCCAGATTACATCCCCAGCTGCCACACCAGATGATCTTTGGCAACGTGTGGAAGCTGCTTGGGCTGCTGTACCCCAGGAACACATCCAACGTCTCTTTGACTCAATGCGGAGACGTGTGGCAGCGGTGTTCTCCAACAATGGCGGCTACTCTGGCTACTGATTCTGGCAGGAACCACATGTCACAGACGTCTGTAAACGTAATCATTTGATACTTGGGCAACATGTTATCTACAAAATAAATCTTGTTGTGCTACCTCTTGTCTTTCTTGGTGTTGCATTTACGGTGGCCAGCAGTGTAGTTGAGGACGTAGGTTGCAAATGCGACTCGGTGATGAAGAGGTTGACACAGGGGAGGCATTCAAAAAGAAGGCTCTAAGCACTATGAGACTTAACATCTGAGGTCATCAGTCCCCTAGAACTTAGAACTACTTAAACCTAACTAACCTAAGGACATCACACACATCTACGCCCGAGGCAGGATTCGAACCTGCGACCGTAGCAGCAGCACGGTTCTGTCTGAATCGCCTAGAACCGCTCGGCCACAGGGGCCGGCGAGAGGAATTCGTGGCGGGCCGCGCCAAACCAGTCAGAAGACTGATAACTCAGAAAAAATATACTCGTATTGTTATCTTCGGCTATTTTGTTTATTAAAATTGGGGATTCAATATTTATGACGAGAAGGTGGTATTCAAGGAACTCGATAGTCCAAGATGTCCTAGTCGGCCTTTATATCGTTGACAATCGATTTCTTGTGGGTAGGTGTCATAGATCGATACCGACTATTGACATTACATTAGTTATTTCGAATAGTAGACAGTACTGGCCACAACGTAATCCATTTATGTGTCACAAACTGCAGCCGCGAAGTTTGAGCGGAATCCCAGAAGGTGTGATCAGCAAGCAAGAGGACCGCCCACGGTGCACCTACGTACATGACCGAGGAACCAGACTCCAGCAGCCAGCTGCGAGCCGCTCACCTTGGTAACGGCGCGAGGGCCTTCGCCTTGGCCGCCACTTGCCGCTCGGTCCACGAGCAGTTTCAGGCGCTCTGCACTGACAACCACCCGCAGGTTCGTTAGCGAAATGCAGCTGACTGAGGTCGCAGCAGTATTGTGTACATGGAGTCCACCGATACAAGTGGTGGTGGTGGTTAGTGTTTAACGTCCCGTCGACAACGAGGTCATTAGAGACGGAGCGCAAGCTCGGGTGAGGGAAGGATGGGGAAGGAAATCGGCCGTGCCCTTTCAAAGGAACCATCCCGGCATTTGCCTGAAGCGATTTAGGGAAATCACGGAAAACCTAAATCAGGATGGCCGGAGACGGGATTGAACCGTCGTCCTCCCGAATGCGAGTCCAGTGTGCTAACCACTGCGCCACCTCGCTCGGTACCGATACAAGTACCTCCCGTCTTGTACATCAAGGTAAGCCCGGTGTCAAAGGAAGAGTGCCAACTAATTTCTCGATACACACAAATATCTTTTATTAGAGTTAAATTTCGTCTGTACGTTCAACAGGCCTGTCGTGAATATTCGGTTTAACGGTGTATTATTAATAGAGACAGCAAAACATGAAAACTTGGTTCAAATGGCTCTGAGCACTATGGGACTTGACACAGGTCATCAGTTCCCTAGAAGTAAGAACCACTTAAACCTAACTAACCTAAAGATATCACACACATCCATGCCCGAGGCAGGATTCGAACCTTCGACCGTAGCGGTCGCGCGGTTCCAGACTGAAGCGCCTAGAACCGCTCGGCCACACCGGGCGGCCTCTACCCTTCATTCGATCTTTGCGAAACCCTACATTTCAGCAGGATAATGCACGACCGCATGTTGCAGTTCCCGTACGGGCCTTTCTGGATACAGAAAATGTTCGACTGCTGCCCTAGCCAGCACATTCTCCAGATCTCTCACCAATTGAATACGTCTGGTCAATGGTGGCCGAGCAACTGGCTCGTCGCAAGACGCCAGGCACTACTCTTGATGAACTGTGATATCGTGTTGAAGCTGAATGGGCAGCTGTACCTGTACACGCCATCCAAGCTCTGTTTGACTCAATGCCCAGGCGTCTCAAGGCCGTTATTACTGACAGAGGTGGTTGTTCTGGGTATTGATTTCTCAGGATCTATGCACCCAAATTGTGTGAAAATGTAATCACATGTCAGTTCTAGTATAATATATTTGTCCAATGAAAACACGTTCATCGTCTGCATTTCTACTTGGCGTAGCAATTTTAATGGCCAGTAGTGTATGTATGTCTTTAAAGACAATAGTATCTTCAATATTTTGAACACGACTGCACTAGAGCAACGATTACGTAACAGCAAGTGTAATAGACAGCCAACCAGTTGCAATAAATGATGGTTTTCAAGTGATCTTTTTCCCTAGTTCCGACGGATTTGAGCCCGTCTTCCTCAGAAGGACAACCTGCATATAACGGGATAACATAACTTACAACCAAATGTCATGGACCAATATTACGTGTCAAACAGAAACCACTCTATACAAAAGTACAGCAAAGTCAAAACAACATGATGTGTACCAATATAGGACAAGTCAAACAATGGAAAATCCATGATGGAATGTAACAATGTAATGAAAAGGATAGTTGCTACTGACCATATACCGGAGGTGCTGAGTCGCAGAAAGAAGGACAAGTACGACTTACAAACTTCACATTAGCAATCAGTTAGTAAAGCTGTCTCAGTATCACGTGTGTTGGCAACAGTCTGTATGTCCACGTGTAAAAGTTAAGGCTCCTAGAATCAAGAGCTTGTCACATCAGTGAAACGAATCTCTGAAAATAACAGACCATGGTGATAGCTACATGCCGTCCGAGGGGAATGGAGAGCTTATTGGTGGCTTTAATGAACACCATCCTCTTTGGGGCTCTTCCGGAATATGTCCGAGAGGTGGTGCCCTCTTGGCTCAACTCAGTCTCATCTGCTTAACACTGGGACACACACGTCCCTTTCAGATTCCATACACACCTATCCCCATTTGGACCTCTCGTTCTGCATCATCCAGCTCGCACGTTGTCTTGACTTGGCCGTTCTCTCTGACACGTACTCAAGCGACCATTTTCTGTGTGCTATCCGATTGCTGACTACTGACCCCAATTGGCAGGTTCTAAAAGCTGACTGGAGGCTTTACTCCTCCCTGGTGACCTTCGAGGAACATTATTTTCCCAATTGTGATGACCAGTTAGAACACCTTACGAACGTTATCCTTATTGCCACTGAACGTTCCATTCCTCGCATGTCATCCTTATTGCGCCGTGCCTGGTCTGTTGGTGGACTAAGGCGTGCTGCGGCGCAATTCACACGTGGAGACATGCTCTCTGCCTTTTTAACTGTAATCCTCTGATGGTGAACTGCATTTGTTATACTGAGGCGCATGCCCATTCCTTGTATCCACGCTCCCCACTCTCCCTCAGTTGACATGTAGCTGTTAAGATGGGCTGTTATTTTAAGAGATTCGTTTTATTGATGTGACAAGCCCTTGAGTCTTGGAGCTTTAACTTTTACATGTAGACGTACAGACTGTTGTCAGTACACGTCATGTGGAAACATCTTTGCTGACTGATTGATAATATGAAGTTTGCAAGTACTACTTGTCCTATGTTGGTATACATCATGTTGTTTGTGACATTTCTACATGGCACGTAATATTGGTCCAAGACGTTTTGATTGTAATTTTTGTTATCGCAGTATATGCACATTGTCTTTCTGAGGAAGACAGGTTTAAATCCGTCGAAACCATGGTAAAGATTATTTGAAAACCAGCATTCTGTCTATTGGTTGTTGGCTGTCTATTACAATAGTATCTCCTGCGACAGAGTAGAAGAAAGGAATGGTCCCCGTACCAGTGTTCCCTCCCGTTTCACACATCAAAAACCACAAAGAGCACTTAATTTGAGAACTGATGCCCTCTGGCTTCACCTGTAAAGCGCAGATGTGAGTGGAGGCTGGAGTGACTTTGTGAGGACAGAGTAGTGCTTGGAGGAGTCGGGTGAGAGGCGCAGGCAGACGAGGCGAGAGAGGGAGGGACCCAGGGGCTGCCTGAGATAAGCCAGCAGCGGCTTGACAGCGCGCGGGGCGGACGCGGCCGGCCGCCGCCCACGCCCACCTACTGGCGCTGCGGCCTCTTCAAAAGGACAGCCGCTGCCGAGGCTGCCCCCAGCCCTGCCGCACCCACGCCTGCCTTTCTGTTGTGGGGGAGGGGTCTCCGTTGGCTACGACAAAATGCCGCCAGCTGCTGAAGTTTCGTGACCTGTCCGAGGCATTTGATTGTGTGGATCGTGTCACTCTTTTGTAAAAGCTAAAATTTTACATAAGTAATTGTTTTACGAACCACTTAAGGAAAAGAGACCATGTTTTGTGCTCAGTGATTTTTAAAAAAGTGCTGGGCGAAGAGAAAAATTTAGTTACTGACAGCGAAAATAAAATGGAACTTCCACAGGGTTCAATTTTTGGTCCATTCGTTTTCCTCAATGCGCGAATGATCTTCCACTCTACATTTAAGTGTTTCTTGCAGACGACACTAGCGTTATACACAACATTGTTATAGAGAAAACTGTTGCTGTTCTTGTGGTCTTCAGTCCTGAGACTGGTTTGATGCAGCTCTCTATGCTACTCTATCCTGTGCAAGCTTCTTCATCTCCCAGTACCTACTGCAACCTACATCCTTCTGAATCTGCTTAGTGTATTGATCTCTTGGTCTCTCTCTACGACTTTTACCCTCCAAGCTGCCCTCCAATACTAAATTGGTGATCCCTTGATGCCTCAGAACATGTCCTACCAACCGATCTCTTCTTATTGTCAAGTTGTGCCACAAACTCCTCTTCTTCCCAATTCTATTCCATACTTCCTCATTAGTATGTGATCTACCCATCTAATCCTCAGCATTCCACTGTAGCACCACATTTCGATAGCTTCGCTTCTCTTCTTGTGCAAACTATTTTTCGTCTATGTTACACTTCCATACATGGCCACACTCCATACAAATACTTTCAGAAACGACTTCCTTACACTTAAATCTACACTCGATGTTAACAAATTTCTCTTCTTCAGAAACGCTTTCCTTGCCATTGCCAGTCTACTTTTTATATCCTCTCTACTTCGACCATCATCATTTATTTTGCTCCCCAAATATCAAAACTCATTTACTACTTGAAGCGTCTCATTTCCTAATCTAATTCCAACAGCATCACCTGACTTAATTCGACTACATTCCATTATCCTCGTTTTGCTTTTGTTGATGTTCATCTTATATCCTCCTTTCAAGACACTGTCCATTCTGTTGAACTGCTCTTCCAAGTCCTTTGCTGTCTCTGACAGAATTACAATGTCATCGGCAAACCTCAAAGTTTTTATTTCTTCTCCATGTATTAAGATGGGTAGATCACATAACTAATGAGGAGGTATTGAATAAAATTGGCGAGAAGAGGAGTTTGTGGCACAACTTGACCAGAAGAAGGGATCGGTTGGTAGGACGTGTTCTGAGGCATCAAGGAATGACCAATTTAGTACTGGAGGGCAGCTTGGAGGGAGACCAAGAGATGAATACACTAAGCAGATTCAGAAGGATGTAGGCTGCAGTAGGTACTGGGAGATGAAGAAGCTTGCACAGGATAGAGTAGCATGGAGAGCTGCATCAAACCAGTCGCAGGACTGAAGACGACAACAACATGTATTTTAATATCTACTCCGAATTTTTCTTTTGTTTCCTTTACTTCTTGCTCAATACACAGATTGAATAACATCGGGGAGAGGCTACAACCCTGTCTCACTCCCTTCCCAACCACTGCTTCCCTTTCATGCCCTTCGATTCTTATAACTGCCATCTGGTTTCTGTAGAAATTGTAAGTAGCCTTTCGTTCCCTGTATTTTACTCCTGCCACCTTCAGAATTTGAAAGAGAGTATTCCAGTCAACAGAAGAAATTATTAACGCTGTTTCCTCAGATAAATAGTTATCGCTTCTCTGAAAACAGATTTTGCCTTAATCTTGGAGGGGGTAAGGGGTGGAGACGGGCTGACGCAGTGTATTCACGTCTGTAAAATGAATAGGATAACACCATCAATGAGTGCAACATGTATTCAAGCGTCACTAAACAGGATACAATGTTTCAGAAACTGTAATAAACATAGCACTGAGTCGCTTAAGCAAATAAGTTCAGCATCTGTTGTTCTTAGTTTAATTGCTAGCCTTGGAAACAAAAAAAAATGAACACATTAATATATATATTGCTTGTTTTTACTCATTAATGTCGCCTGACATAATTTTCTTGGATGACTCATGAGTAGAAGGAATAACAACACGTGGAGATATCTGTCACTCACATTGCAGCCAGTCTTCAAGAATGTTGGCATTTTAGCCATTCCTTCACAGTCGATCCCATTCTTAGTGTAGTTGTGTGGTACATTTCTTTCTCCCCAAATTCGAGTCCATATCTCCTCATTAGTTACTCCATCTATCCATCTCATCTTCAGCATTCTTCTGAAGCACCACATTTCAGGAGTTCGTGTTCTCTACTTGTCCGAACTGTTTATGATCCGGTTACACTTCAGTGCAAGGGCTACACTCGCGGCAAATACATTCAGAAAATATTTTCTAAGGTTTAATTTATATTACAGACAAACAAACCCCTCTTTTCCTTGCTATTGCCAATCTGCATTTTATACCCTCTCTACCTCGGCCGTTATCGATTATTTTACAGCCACCATAAGAAAACTCATCTACTAGGATACTTCTAGTGTCTCATTTCCTAATTCAATTTCCTTAGCATCGCCTTATTTAATTCGGCTACATTTCATTACCCTTGTTCTTTACTTTTGGTGATGTTCATCTTATAACCTGTTTTAATAAACAATATGGTCTATTAAGATCTAATATAAATTTAAGTGTTAGGAAGTCTTTTCTGAAGATATTTGTCCGGATAGTAGCTACGTATGGAAGCGAAACATGGACGATAAACAGTTTAGATAAAGCTTTCGAAATGTAATGCTACAGGAGAATGCTGAGGATTAAATGAGTCGATCACGTAACTAATGAGGAAGTATTTAATAGAATTGAGGAAGCAAGAGATTTCTGGCACAAATTGACGAAAAGAATGGATCGGTTGTTAGAACACGTTCTGAGACATCAATGGATCACCAGTTTAGTATTTGAGGGAAGTGTGTGTGTGTGTGTGTGTGTGTGTGTGTGTGTGTGTGTGTGTGTGTGTGTGCGGTGGGGGGGGGGGGGGGGGGAATCTCAGAGGGAGACCACGGGATGAATACAGTAAGCAGATTCAGAAAAATGTAGGTAAAGTAGTTATTCGGAAAAGAAGAGGCGCGCTTAGGACAGAGTAGCATGGAGATTTGCATCAACGACAACGACGTACGTTCCGTTCAATTTCTTTGACAGAATTACCATGTCACCGTCAAACATCAGGTTATTATTTCTTCTCGCTGAACTTTAGCAACCTCTCCATTTCTTTATGGCTTCCTTTACTGCTCGCTCAATGTACAGGGTGAATGGCATCGGATGACAACATATAGTAATAAAATAGACTGTCTGACATAAAAAAAGAAGCACGCTGAAGGGGTGGGGGAAATGAAACGAAATATCACGAGCTGAGAGGGTATGTGGCGTTATTTCAGTGAGTACAAGATCTAGCCGCGTCTGGTAGCCGTTCTGTCAGAGAGGTTTACAATAATTTACACACCCACCGATCGTGTGCGTGTAACAAGCTGCATTAACATCCGATCATGTCTTCTGGGTGTTTCACATTTTTGTCAGGTAGTAGATTTTAACTCTGTGATAAACACTGTTCCTGACGCCTGCTTCTGGATGTGGAGAACACTTTGATCCCGATGTGGGTGTAAGTACAGTGTAATATTTCTGTAGAATTACTTACAGTTGTAGAAGTGATTCTGTTGTAGCATGTCGAACAACGTTTTTGTCGACGATAACAGTGGCCAAATCACTGGTTCAACATTCCATTAAGTCCCATAGTGATCAGAGCCATCAGAGCAACATTCCACAACATGACGTCGTCTACAACCCTAAATTTTATGGAAACTGACTTTATCCAAAAAGCCTACGAAAACAACAACAGTTCAATAATTTTGAACTGATAACTGTATTATTGACGTAATTTCGAGCTTCACTTCTCCTATCTTGGGTATACAAGGGTCAAAACGTGGCAGTTATCGGTCACACCAGCAGGTTTAAACACGTTTGATTAACTTAGTGAAAACAGGAATCGTAGTCTTCGGTTTGCCCCGGACAGGTGCAAGTATATGAGCTACTGGGGACAGGCCAGAAATCGGCACACTAAAAGGCCGACCGTTGCGCAAGCAGCAGGCGAAACGCCCAGTGTTTGCTGACAGCTGAGCGACGAAAGCCTGAGGCGCCAGCGAGTGTTTGGCTTACCTGGGCACTTGCGAGTGCTAGCTAGCCATGCAGCAGGCAGCACGTCATCCACGCTGAAGATCAGCTCAATGGATACGACTACCTCCACCCTCGTCTCTCTCACTCGCTTACTATCACTTTTCTCAACAGTACAAGAACGTGTTCAGATACTATTCGCTCCCGCGAAAGTCAGATATTCGACGAAACCAATTTTTGCAGAGTGTCGAAATAGGCTAACGTGCAATGCAGAGGAACAGAGATAACATACTGCTACAATATACGAAATTTGTTGACACACGTATTGCAAGATAATCAGCCACGTCCTGTTAACAAAAACAGTGTTATTCATAATGGGCGCTGTTTGCGACTTCGTGTATGTCAGTACTACCAGCTCACGAAATTATTGTACTTGGCCTTCCGCGGCTGTTGACGGAAACATGCGGTGTCCTTACAGCAAACAAGTACAGCGGTGACTACGGAAAACACATCACACTGTGAATGGTTTCAAGACGGTTGTGCATATACTATCAAGCGCTTCAGCGTTTCTTCGGGAAAGACCGCCATAAAAACTCGCGATAAGCCGACCGGAAGGTCATCACTCCCTGGTACAATAATAATGTGGTTCACTAATGTTTGCAGTTCACTGAAGTTGCTGACAGAGAAGAAGCGTGCAGCTTTGGAAAAATGTTCAGTGGGTTGCCTGTCTGCAGGCGCGAACTTATTCGATTCGACAATATGAAGCGGACGACCCACCAGGCCTGTCCCATAGCGCGTATTACGAATCCCACCTTGGTTTGTGTCTGGATGTCTTGTAGTTTCGCGTAATCGTCTTCTGGAGCTCTGATGATACTTATGAATAACCCTCTACATCTTCATTCACATCCACATCTGTACTTTCCAAACGACTGTATAGTGCCTGGAGGATCTTACTTCGTACCATTATCAGCGATTCCCTTTCCTATTCCACTCACGTAATGAGACAAACTCTCATTTATTATTTTCTTGATCCCTGCGCGAGTTACACGTTGGCGGCAGGAGTCTTCCTTGAACAGCGGTTCCCCAATTTTATTCAAAAGGGTTTTGCGATGGCGATGTTGCCTCTCCTCCAAGGATTCCATTTCAAGTTCCCTGAGGGCGTTACCGTTAATTTCGAACTGCACTGACCTGTAACGACCCTAACATCGAGCCGGCCGGAGTGGCCGAGCGGTTAAAGGCGCTACAGTCTGGAACCGCACGACCGCTACGGTCGCAGGTTCGAATCCTGCCTCGGGCATGGATGTGTGTGATGTCCTTAGGTTAGTTAGGTTTAAGTAGTTCTGAGTTCTAGGGGACTTATGACCACAGCAGTTGAGTCCCATAGTGCTCAGAGCCATTTGAACCATTTTGAACCTAACATCGAGGTCTTTCAAACTCTTTTGATATGTGCTGTCATGTCTGCTTGATACAGCCTCCAAACCTTGCAACGTTCCACTGTAACTGGCCACACTACCGTCTTATTTACGATTTCCTTTACAGATGCACCAGACTTTTCCAGAACCCTTCCAGTAAATGTAAATGGTCTGTTAGCCTAACCTATGTCTGCCCATATGGCTAACTGCCGCACTCGCTAGTGGAGAAGATGCATCAAGCTGTTGTGTAGAAAGGTCTTGTCTCCTACGAATGCGATGCTTTGTTAGCTCTACAGAAGACGGTTTCGAGCCGCAATTATTTTTCTGTTGGAACCCTCTAAAATCTCCAGTGTTTTTTTTTTGTATAAAGAGAAAAATAAACTGAAAATGTAAACTCATGTCCGAAACCGTCATCCACCGAGGCAACAGAGCATCGCATTCATAGGAGACGAGGTCCTTTTACGCAGCAGCTAACTCCATCCTCTCCAATGGTGATCGTGGAAATCAGTCGCGATCACTGAATAACAAACGGCATTGTGGGACATTCCGCCTGTGGTCCATCACAGTGACTAGTTACTGTCCGCCATCCATGTGGATCACTTATTGGTCTCACCGCGGACTTCTGGTACTCCGCCACACACAACTGATATCATCAAAGTGTACGGGCCTGAAGATGGCGTTGACGCAACATCGAATCTAGTAGCCAAATAAATATGAAATATTAAGTACAGCTGGAGGAGTTTCATTTTTAATAAAAAGATATATAGCAGTCCAAATGTTGTATGCGTGATGAGAATGAAATGACTTGAACGGGCAGATCGTGTCGCTCAGTTTTTCAAACATAGTTGCCTGATGAAATGAGATGGTTTTATTCTGCGCCGAAGAAGACCACTAGGTACGGGGGAAAAACTGGAAGTCAGAACAGTGGTAGCAGTAAGCAATAAATGCAGTTCAGTGGAAGAAGAATGTCATAGCGGCACGCTGTCCTCAGGGCCTGATCGCGTAGGGTAAAATAAGTTTTACACACAGACATCCAAAGCTTGGGCTCTAATGGTCCCTCAGCTGATGGACTTCACCAGTAGACCCAGAAGAAGGCCGCTGCAACCGTGGACGAAACGTTGGTTTTTCTCCAGCAGCAGTAGTTTTATACATAATGACGCGGTACCACACCCAGATAACTTTTGTATCGACTTACTCTGGCCGCCGCGCGGGATTAGCCGAGCGGTCTCAGGCGCTGCAGCCATGGACTGTGCGGCTGGTCCCGGCGGAGGCTCGAGTCCTCCCTTGGGCATGGGTGTATGTGTTTGTCCTTAGGATAATTTAGGTTAAGTAGTGTGTAAGCTTAGGGACTGATGACCTTAGAAGTTAACTCCCATAAGATTTCACACACATTTGAACATTTTACTCTGGCCGCGGAAGCCTACGCAATAAGATTAGTTTATTGTTCGTTTCTACGTCTTCGTTACCATGGCTAAGTCTTGACGGACGAAATGAGCGACGACGGGACGATGGTGACACTCTGGGAAGACGCCAGGTAGCAGTCGGCTGCCTCTGCGCCCACCCACTCACTTTGTCCTCTGGAGACGACGGCAGCCGCAGGGGGCACAGCTCTTAGCACAACGAGCGCCGGTGGACAAGTGACTGCGCCCAACCCTCCCTCAGCTGTTGGACTCCCTGCTGGGCCAGTCGCCTCCTACGAACGACCTCCCTAAACGAGCCACGCCTTATGAGTCGTAAATCGTGCAGAGCGTCAGAAAGTTACGCGAGGCACAAAGCTCTGCCAGGTGAAACTTTGGCGTGCTGTCCAACAGTGCCCAGCTGTTTACGCGTATTGACTTGGTTCTTCAGACCTTTCGGTACTCGCGTGTGCCAGTTCCAGGTCTCCATACGTATTACAGAAGAGAGTCTGTAGTCCTCTGCAAAGGACGTCTGCGCACATACAGACACTGGAACTTTCTTGTGGCTGGCATCCATGTTCATGAAGTATCAGTGAGCGTGCTGTCCATAAGTAGAATGGGGAAGGCAAGCGATCTATCTGAGTTTGATCGAGGGCAAATTGAGACGGCCCGAAGGCTCGCCATGAGCATGACTTGTCGGGTCTACGAGAAGTTTCGACTTAGAAAAAGAGTTCGGCAATGTAAGATGTTCAATCCTCTCAGAAAAATAGGTGTAAGCTATAAGAAAAGGTACAAACTACACCCTGATCAGTCAGAACATTAAGACCACCTAATAGCCGGTATGTCCACCTTTGGCACAGACAACAGCGCCGACGCATCGTGGCTGGAAGCAATGAGGCCTTTGTAGATCGCTGGAGGAGACTCGCACCACGTCTGCACGCACCAGTCACCTAATTCCCGTATATTCCGGGGAGAATGAAGATGAGCTGTGATGCTACATTCAGTCACATCCCAAATGACTTCACAAGCTGCGACATCGTCGCGAAAAACACAACAACCCGTATATGTAATAAGTTTCCCTTAATTTACGTCTATGGTCACAATTTTTTCTGTTTAACACATTACCGGTTTCGGTCTTTAACCAGATCTGATGATGGTCATCAAAGACCGAAACCGGTAATCTGTTAAACAGAAAAGATTGTCACCATAGACGTAAATGAAAGGAAACTTACCAAATGACTCCGATCGGGATCAGATCTGGCGAGTTGAGGGGCCAGCACATCAATTGGAAATCGCCACTGTGTTCCCAGAACCACGCCATCACACTCCTTGGCTTGTGACATGGCGCATTATCTTGATGAAAAATGCCACTCCCGTCAGGAAACAATATCGTCGTGATGGAGTGCTCATGATCTGCAACCAGTGTACTTCGTGGCTGTCATGGTGCCTTGCACGAGCTACTCTGGACTCATGGATGCCCACGTGAATCTTTCCCAGAGCATAATGGAGCCGCCGCCAACTCGTCTCTAATGCTACCGTACAGGCGCCAAGGAGGCGCCCTCCCATCGGCTTGATGCAGAAGCTATCGGGATTCAGCAGACTATGCAACGCTCTGCCACTGCGCCAACGTGCAGGGCCGATGGTCACGTGCTCATTTTAGTGGTAGTTGCCACTGTCGTGGTGTTAACATTGGCACCGTACGTGGGTCGCTGGCTGCGGAGGTCAATCTTTAGGAGTGTCCGATGTACTGTGTGTTCAGGCACACTTGTACTCTGCGCAGTATTAAAGTCTAATGTTAGTTACGACACAGTTCCCCGCCTGTCCTGTTTTATCAGTCTGAAAAGCCTACGACGTCCGACATCTGTAATGAAGGGCCGCCCTAACCCCACGACGTCTGGACGTGTTTTCACCTTGGTTTCGCCACGTGTTGAAGACACTCACCACAGCACTTCTCGAAGACACGACAAGTATTACGGTTTCCGTAATGCTCGAGCCTTCGATCTGTCACAATTTGCCCTCGATCAAACTCAGACAGTTACTTTTAAATATATTGTGGGAGTGAACAGTGATCAATGTGTTACAAATATTTACTAGCAAAAACAGTCTTGATCACAATTTATTTATTACGGTGACCGGTTTCGACCACCACTGTGGTCATCTTCAGACCAATGAGTAAGAACCTCCTCCAAGTGGTGAATCTCACTCATTGGTCTGAAGATGACGACAGTGGTGGTCGAAACCGGTCACCGTAATAAATAAATTGTGATCGACACTGTTTTTGATAGTAAACTCAGATAGATCGCTTGCCTTCCCCATTCTACTTATGGACAGCTCGCCCACTGATACTTCATGAAAATGCTTTTGTCTGACTTGCAGTCATTCCGCGCCAGTGACGCTGCATTCGCCTCGACAGGTTTTTACGATAGTAGGCCGTCGGTCCTAATGTTGTGACTGATCAGTGTACATTATATACAAGAACCAAGGCAGAGCATGAAGAATGGTAGACGAAGACAGTAGTCCTCGGATAAAATAGGACGTAAGACTTTCTCTCCAACTGTTCAGTCTGTGCATCGAACAAGTTACAGCGGAAATAAAAGAATGGAACGAGGTGGGGCCAAAATTCAGAGTAAAAATGTGCCAATGATAAGATTCGTTGATGAAATTGTTATCCTCTATGATGCTGAGAATATATTACATGACGTGTTGAATGAACAGAGCACACAATATGGATTGGGAAAACACAGCGCAAAGACTGAAGTAGAGAGGAGTAGCAGAAACGAGTCTAGCGATAAACTTAACTTCATAATTAGGACTAACTGAAGGAATTCTCTTTTTAAAAATTGACGTATTGTGAAATGGAAGCATGCCGCCTTATAAATGTTTTTATAGCAATTCATTATGTCACATGGTGGAATTCTGCTGTCTTGGAAGCAAAGTAACACATGACGGACTAGGTAAGGCCGATATAACACGAAGACTAGGCTGGCAAAGAAATCATTCCTCACTAAACGAAATCGACTAGTATTAAATGTTGGCCTTAGTTTGAGGAACAAATTTCTGAGAATGTAAATCTGCAGTTCATCACTGTGTCGAAGTGAATGTGGGAAAGACGCAAAAAAAGACACGCGAAGCGTCTGAGATGTGTTGTTACAGGAGGATGCTACAAGTTAATAGGAATGATAAGAAATTAGGTTACTCATAGAAAGTCAAGTGACCGCTTCTTAGAACATACCGACAGAATCCTGTTTCCCCACGTTGTTGTTGTTGTGGTCTTCAGTCCTGAGACTGGTTTGATGCAGCTCTCCATGCTACTCTATCCTGTGCAAGCTTCTTCATCTCCCAGTACCTAATGCAGCCTACATTCTTCTGAATCTGCTTAGTGTATTCATCTCTTGGTCTCCCTCTACGATTTTTACCCTCCACGCTGCCCTCCAGTACTAAATTGGTGATCCCTTGATGCCTCATAACATGTCCTACCAACCGATCCCTTCTTATTGTCAAGTTGTGCCACAAACTCCTCCCCAATTCTATTCAGTACCTCCTCATTAGTTATGTGATCTACCCATCTAATCTTCAGCATTCTTCTGTAGCACCACATTTCGAAAGCTTCTATTCTCTTCTTGTCTATTTATCGTCCTTGTTTCACTTCCATACATGGCTACACTCCATACAAATACTTTCAGAAACAACGCCTGACACTTAAATCTATACTTGAGGTTAACAAATTTCTATTCTTCAGATACGCTTTCCTTGTCATTGCCAGTCTGCATGTTATATCCTCTCTACTTCGACCATCATTAGTTATTTTGCTCCCCAAATATCAAAACTCCTTTACTACTTTAAGTGTCTCATTTCCTAATCTAATTCCCTCAGCATCACCCGACTTAATTCGACTACATTCCATTATCCTCGTTTAGCTTTTGTTGATGTTCATCTTATACTTTCCTTTCAAGACACTGTCCATTCCGTTCAACCGCTCTTGCAAGTCATTTGCTGTCTCTGACAGAATTACAATGTCATCGGCGAACCTCAAAGTTTTTATTTCTTCTCCATGGATTTTAATGCGTGCTCCGAACTTTTCTTTTGTTTCCTTTACTACTTGCTCAATATTCAGATTGAATTGCATCGGGGAGAGGCTACAACCCTGTATCACTCCCTTCCCAGTCATTGCTTCCCTTTCATGTCTCTCGACTCTTATAACTGCCATCTGGTTTCTGTACAAATTGTAAATAGCCTTTTGCTCCCTGTATTTTGCCCCTGCCACCTTCAGAATTTGAAAGAGAGTATTCCAGTCAACATTGTCAAAAGCTTTCTCTAAGTCTACAAATGCTAGAAGCGTAGGTTTTCCTTTCCTTAATCTTTCTTCTAAGATAAGTCGTAAGGTCAGTATTGCCTCACGTGTTCCAACATTTCTACGGAATCCAAACTGATCTTCCCCGAGGTCGGCTTCTACCAGTTTTTCCATTCGTCTGTAAAGAATTCGCGTTAGTATTTTGCAGCTGTCACTTATTAATCTGATAGTTCGGTAATTTTCACATCTATCAACACCTACTTTCTTTGGGATTGGAATTATTAGATTCTTCTTGAAGTCCGAGGGAATTTCGCCTGTCTCATAGATCTTGCTCATCAGATGGTAGAGTTTTGTCGGGACTGGCTCTCCCGAGGCTGTCAGTAGTTATAATGGAATGTTGTCTACTCCCGGGGCCTTGTTTCGACTTAGGCCTTTCAGTGCTCTGTCAGTGCACGCAATATCATATCTCCCATTTCATCTTCATCTACATCCTCATCCATTTCCATAATATTTGTCCCCAAGAACATCGCCCTTGTAGAGACCCTCTATATACTCCTTCCACCTTTTTGCTTTCCCTTCTTTGCTTTGAACTGGGTTTGCATCTGAGCTCTTGATATTCATGCAAGTGGTTCTCTTTTCTCCAAAGGTCTCTTTAATTTTCCTGTAGGCAATATTTATGTTACCCCTCTGAGATAAGCCTCTACATCCTTACATTTGTCCTCTAACCATTCCTGCTTACCCATTTTGGACTTACTGTCGATCTCATTTTTGAGACGTTTGTATTCCTTTTTGCCTGCTTCACTTACTGCATTTTTGTATTTTCTCCCCTCATCAATTAAATTCAGTATATGTTCTGTTGCCCAAGGATTTTTACTAGCCCTCGTCTTTTTAGCTACTTGATCCTCTGCTGCCTTCAATATTTCATCCCTCAAAGCTCCCCATTCTTCTTCTACTGCATTTCTTTCCCCCATTCCTGTCAATTGTTCCATTATGCTCTCCCTGAAACTCTCTACAACCTCTAGTTCTTTCAGCTTATCCAGGTCCCATCTCCTTAAATTCCTACCTTTTTGCAGTTTCTTCAGTTTTAATCTACAGTTCATAACCAATAGGTTGTGGTCAGAGTCCACATCTGCCCCTGGAAATGTCGTACAGTTTAAAACCTGGTTCCTAAATCTCTGTCTTACCATTATATAATCTGTCTGATACCTTCTAGTATCTCCAGGGTTCTTCCATGTATACAACCTTCTTTCATGATTCTTGAACCAAGTGTTAGCTATGATTAAGTTATGCTCTGTGCAAAATTCTACCAGGCGGCTTCCTCTTTCATTTCTTAGCCCTAGTCTATATTCTCCTGCTACGTTTCCTTCTCTTCCTTTTCCTACTGTTGAATTCCAGTCACCCATGACTATTAAATTTTCGTCTCCCTTCACTATCTGAATAATTTCTTTTATCTCATCATACATTTCATCAATTTCTTCATCATCTGAAGAGCTAGTTGGCATATAAACTTGTACTACTGTAGTAGGCGTGGGCTTCGTGTCTATCTTGGCCACAATAATGCGTTCACTATGCTGTTTGTAGTATCGTTGGTAAATGTTGCTCACCGTCACGGCTGAATCAGCGCACGTACTCGTACCGACCTCCCCACTAGGTTCTATAGTGTCCCTGTGGTGTCACCGCCAGACACCACACTTGCGAGGTGGTAGCCTTTAAATCGGCCGCGGTCTATTAGTATACGTCGGACCCGCGTGTCGCAACTGTCAGTGATTGCAGACCGAGCGCCACCACACGGCAGGTCTAGAGAGACTTACTAGCACTCGCCCCAGTTGTACAGCCGACGTTCATAGTAATGGTTCACTGAGAATTACGCTCTCAATTGCCGAGACGATAGTTAGCATAGCCTTCAGCTACGTCATTTGCTACGACCTAGCAAGGCGCCGTTATCAGTTTATATTAATATGGAAACGATGTACAGTCAAGAGAGATGTTCACCAATTGTGGATTAAAGTTAAGTATTACATCAACTACGTACTTTATTTGCTACTATTAATTCCCTTAACTGTTCCAGACCTCACGCCAGTCTGCGTGAGCTAAACGCGTGCCTTTCGGCTACCTTACAGTGGCTTGGCTGTCTGGCCAAGTCACTACAGTCCCCTTACCTCGTCGAGTAACCCTAACTACATTAATCTGCGAGTAAGAATTAAAAACTCCCAGAAAGGACAGCGGTTAGCACGCAGCGCTCCAGTGAGGGAACTGGTGCAGAACCCTGTCGCTCTTTACGAGGTCTCTCTGGAAGTGTCGTAACTGCAACTAGATTTACGCCGATAGCGAAACACAACTCGCTGATGGCTGCAGTAGATAGCTCCATGCACTTATAACATTTCATGGCTTACGTGCTCCTGTTCGCTAACGTCACTTGACTTTCAAATGCAAAATTGGGAACAGAGCAGTTAGTATCTGCCAAGGAAAGGTTCTAAAATAGACCAGAGATGTCGAGGTCTGTAATACGTTCGTAATGCTGACAAGGGCGATGAGTCTTATGATGAGTAAAAGTATAGCATACAGTCGAGAATGTTCTGCAACGTTTTGGTTTGTTCAAAGTATCAACAGCGTCCTGTTCTCCCCCCCCCCCCCTTTTTTTTGTCCTTGTTGCATGTTGTTGATTCCTATAACAACTTTCGTTCAGCTAAGATTTTGTTTCAGATTAAATGTGTGGTGGCACCCCCAGACACCACACTTGCTAGGTGGTAGCCTTTAAATCGTCCGCGGTCCGCTAGTATATGTCGGACCCGCGTGTCACCACTGTCAGTGATTGCAGACCGAGCGCCGCCACACGGCAGGTCTACAGAGACTTCCTAGCACTCGCCCCAGTTGTACAGCAGACTTTGCCAGAGATGGATCACTGACAAATACGCTCTCATTTGCCGAGACGATAGCATAGCCTTCAGCTACGTCATTTGCTACGACCTAGCAAGGCGCCATTACCAGTTTATATTGAGATTGTAATTATGTATCATCAAGAGCGATGTTCCCCAATTATGGATTAAAGTTATGTATTCAATCAACTACGTTCTTTTCTTCATAGGATAATTACTTTACCTTGTTCCAGACCTCATGCCAGTCTGCGTGTGATTAAACGCGTGCATTTCGGCCTCCTCTAGCAACACGGTGTTGGCTCTTCTGCCAACACATCAAAATGTGTGTGGGTACGTGAGATAAGGTCTCTACTCCGCTGCGAAGTGAATCACACCTCGTGCCAGAATTACGTATTGCGTCCTATTACGTTAGTTGACATTTAGAACCAGGTTATGACGCCTCTTGCCAATTTGCCGTATCTATTGTCGTTCGATCTCATCCCAGACAGCTACTTCGTCCTTGCTCCTGATTCTTCGCCTCTGGGCACTACTTCATGACTATAAGCGGCTTCTACGTTCGTACATCGCAGCCCACTGTACAGAGCAATGCGGAGGGTATTTCGGATCAATATCATCAATTTTCTGTCCTATTCTTATTCCGAGGCAGGAATGACTGCGTATATCCGCTTGAACCCGCCCTAATTTCCCATATCCTATTGTCACGACCCACACGCTGGATGTGCGATGGTGGCAGCAGAATTCTGAGCACTGTTTTTTCGATTACTGCTTCTCTCAAGGTTTTCAACAGGGTTTCGTTAGATTAACATCGCCTTTCAGTTACCAGGAACAACACCGATACCCTTTCACATAGTCTACACTGACCACTTACGATGCTAGCAGCACACATCTACGAGGGTCGCTCCAAAAGAAATGCACACTATTTTTGTAAAAATGCGTTTTTCATTCTGCATGTGTGAAAGTTTTACAGTGTGTAGATACATCCTTCCTGCTTGTTTTCAAACTTAGTTCAAACTGTTCGCGTGAGTGGCGCCGTCACAGCATGTCTTCAAGGTGGCTGCTACACTTGACGTTCGTCAGAAGCAACATGCTGTCATAGTATTCCTTTGCTGTGAAAACGAGACAGTGGGAAACATCCACAAGAGATTGAAAAAGGTGTATGGAGATGCTGCTGTCGATCGCACTACCTTTAGTCGGTGGGCAAGCAGGTTACGTTGATGAAAGCGGGCACGGCAATATTGAGGATTGTCGTCGCAGCGGTAGGCCTCGTACTGCACACACTCCAGACAATGTGCAGAGTTAACGAATTTACTGACAGACGCATCACAGTGAACGAATTGTCACGCCACGTTGGGATAGGGGAAGGAATTGTTTGCAGAAAAGTTTTGGCGTTAAAAAAGGTTTGTGCCAGGTGGGTTCCCAGGATGTTGACAGTAGCTCACAAGGAAACAAGAAAAACGGTATGCAGCGAACTTTTGGAACAGTACGAGAATGGTAGAGATGAATTTCTTGGAAGAATTGTGACAGATGATGAAACATGGCTCCATCATTTTTCACCAGAGACGAAGAGGCAATCAATGGAGTGGCTGGAGTGGCATCATGCAAATTCACCCAAGAAAAAAATATTCAAAACCACACCTTCTGTTGGAAAAGTTATGGCTACGGTGTTTTTCGATTCCGAATGACTCTTGTTTGTTGACATCATGCCAAGTGGAGCCACCATAAATTCTGATGCGTATGTGACGACACTGAAGAAACTTCAAGCTCGACTGAGTCGTGTTCGACCACATCGGCAAAAGTAGGACGTTTTGCTGTTGCACGACAATGCAGTGGTCACTTGTCAGTCAAAAAACCATGGAAACGATTACAAAACTCGGATGGACAACACTGAAACACCTGCCTTACAATCCTGACCTGGCTCCATGTGACTATCATCTCTTTGGGAAACTGAAAGACTCTCTTCGTGGAACAAGGTTTGAAGATGATTACCCCCTTGTGCACGCTGCCAAACAGTGGCTCCAACAGCTCCAGAATTTTACCGACCGGGTATACAGGTGCTGGTTCCATGATGGCGTAAGGCAGTTGAGAGGGATGGAAATTATGTGGAGAAAGGAATATATTGTTCCCAAAGTATGTATCCAAACACTTTAAAACTTTCAAACATGTAGAATAAAAGATGGATTTTAAAAGAAATAGTGTGCATTTCTTTTGGAGTGACCCTCGTATATTTATTCGTTGTCTGAAGTCGTACCTTCTTGGTAACGAGTCCAAACGGCTTAATACAATGCCTCACATAAATGGGAAACACAGACAAGAGGAGGAGAAAACTAAATGAAAATTTAAGGCTTTAGAGGACATGTGATATTATTTCAGCCATTACAAAAGCGAGTGGGATTATTAAGAACTCGGCGGTGTAAGCACACTTGTCAGTATGACATTCCACCCGCTCATGCTTGGACGCCTCCAGTTGGGAAGGGAGTTTACGTATTGTCATTTGGACTTAGCGAGTGTAGCCTTGGACGCTAGAAAATGAAGTGGAGAAATTGGGAACATTTTCGACATGTTCTTGTGTTTGAGGTCAGCAGAAGCGGTGACAGCAGCGGACGCAGCAACAAACATTTGCGTTACATGTGGGGATAATGTAATTTGACAGAGCACGACAAGGAAATGGTTTTCTCGCTTTAAGAAGGGTTGTTTTGACATGAAGGACTGTCCACGTTCAAGAAGATATTCGGGGTTGATGAAGACCGTTTAAACGCTTTAATCCACAGTGATTCTCGCCAGTGTGCTCGAGAACTGGCAATTGTGACGAACTGTGATCATTCCACCATCGTGCGACATATGCATGCGATGAGGAAGGTTCAAAACTCGGGTGTATGTGTACAGCGTGCTGAGCGAAAATCACAAAAATCAGTGTGTTGTCATATGTGCATCTCTGCTTGCTCGTCATCAACTGGCTCGTGAACATCACCGATCATTCCTATCCTGTATCGTTACTGGTGACGGGAAATTGTGTCTTTATCCTAACATAAGGACACGAAAGGAATGGTTGAGTCCAAACAAAGCAGCGACTCCCAGTACAAAGACCTCGAGACATCCACAAAAGATGATGTCATGCATTTGGTGGATAGGGACGGTGTGGGTATTTGGTGGATAGAGACGGCGTGGTGAACTGCCAGTTGCTTCCCTGAGATATAACCATCACTGCTGACATTTCCTGCCAATAACAGAGCAGACGCTGTCGAAGAACAACGACCAGGAAGACAGCCTGAAGTGGTGCTACGCCGCAGCAACGCCCGCCGTCATTTTCCTAAACTGACAGAATTATAACGATATGTTTACGTAATGTGTATACATAAACATACAGTTATAAATGTCCCCGTTCGTAGTCTCTAATTATAACAATATGTTACTTTTGTGCTGTAACATATAGCTATAATCAGCGGTGGAAACATATTTGCGAGCGCCGACCGTGTGCGGCTGTTTCTTGTTGGATCGTCTGATCAGTCGGAAGTTGCATTGCAGAGGAGAGTAAATGCCTATTCAAAATTTAATTATTTTGGATAGCTCAACATGAATTTCCTAAGGGACCGTAGTTTATCATGCATTTACCAGTAGAATATGGCGCGGAGAAAATATTTCGCCGCATGCAACTTCCGTCCGAACTTGACGAAAGAATTCGTGACTGTGAACTCTCTATTTGGCAGAAACATATAGAAAATTAAATAATTTCATGAAGAAGTGAGACATAGATTCTATAGTAAATGAATAGTCCATACACCAGTTCCATTTAACTCTGAATTTATGGCAAGTAATAGACAAACTTACACTGCAATGACGGATTTAACATGGATGCCGTTTTGACTGGCACTTCTCTTAATGAAAACAATTCCTTTGACGTTTTCACATACACGTCGCACAATAAATCTACTGCTAGGCACTTTTAGTATTACACATTTTCTTTACACTAGAACAATATTAATTTTGACAATAATAATACGGCGGCAAGACATGCGCGTCCGACACAAGTTACAGGAGACAAGAGAAGAATGAGTAACTGTTCATCGAGAATATCTCGTACATCTAAACAAAATGTGTAAAAATGTTCTTCTTCTGTCCGTTTTTCGCGCCGCGGTTTTCAAAGTCAATAACTCACAGTATCTCTGACGGCGCTTCGACAATAAACAAGTTACGTCACAGGTCGTTCACCTTTTACATTTTCGCAACATTATTTGCTAACTGTAGCTGTTGCCGAGCGACTGCTCGATTAATTAATGATTTAAAATGATAAGGCAATCACATAATGTTACAAACTCTGCTTGCTCGTCATCATCTGGCTCGTGAACATCACCGACCATTCCTATCCTGTATCGTTACTGGTGACGGGAAATTGTGTCTTTATCCTAACATAAGGACACGAAAGGAATGGTTGAGTCCAAACAAAGCAGCGACTCCCAGTACAAAGACCTCGAGACATCCACAAAAGATGATGTCATGCATTTGGTGGATAGGGACGGCGTGGGTATTTGGTGGATAGAGACGGCGTGGTGAACTGCCAGTTGCTTCCCTGAGGTATAACCATCACTGCTGACATTTCCTGCCAATAACAGAGCAGACGCTGTCGAAGAACAACGACCAGGAAGTGGTGCTACGCCGCAGCAACGCCTGCCGTCATTTTCCTAAACTGACAGAAACCACACTGTGAGGGAACTGGGTTAGGAAGTCATTCCGCGCCCACCTTATTCACCTAATCTTGCGACCTCTGTTTTCCACCTTTTCCGCTCTGTATCGAACAACTTTCAAAGTACTTCGCTTCCGGGTGAAAATGTGTTCCGAGTTCTTCCCCTCAGAAGCACGTAATTTCTTCAGTCGCGGAATCGAAAAATTACCCCAGCGTTGGCAGACTATTGTAAATAGGGAAGTCTCTGTTATGTGTATTTGTTCTGTTTATCAAACGTACGGAAAAACGATACGAACTTATTCAACACTTAATACATGATCAAGTTTGAATCACACTCTCTCACAGACAACAAGAGCGACAACGTCCAACAACTGTGGTGGCATGTCTCGAATGAAAACGGAACAGCTTGTATCATTCAAACGATGTGGCAGCACATGATGCCCCGTTAGTTGATCATTGTTGCTTGTGATCTGAGATCAGCATGGTGTAAGATTTTCGTCACTCCGTACGCGGGTCGCTATTATGCGTCTGGCTTGCGCGGGTGTTAGCGCGCCGCTTCTATCGTTCGGGTAGGTGCGCTGGCCACGGACCGAATACGCCCGGCGGATTAAAAACGAGGGCCGGTGTGTGGATCAGCTTGGACATGTTTTTTAGGCAGTTTTCCAAATCGAACTTGGTGACGACCAGGGTTTTACCCAAGTCCCGCCTCATTCACGCTATTAGTGAAGATTTTGAATACGTTCGCACTCTTTCAAGTGCATATACGATTCCTCCCCAGGGTGGTAACGGGGTGGCGACATGAAGAACATCTGGCAACCCCTTAAATCAAACATGCCAAATCCCACAGTAACCGTGCAGACCTCTCGTCGATGTGGGACGAAGCCAAAGAAAATTAAGATTATATATGGGTGGGTACTGGCTCAATGGAAATTGTGTCCTTTGCTTTACGCATCACGTAATTTTCTACTTTGTCCATGCTTACCGTTCTGTCGAAATCGAGTGCCCAATCTAACGGAATTATAAATCACTATACTTGGCGCCGGCAGGGGTGGTCGAGCGGTTCTAGGCGCTACAGTCTGGAACCACGCGACCGCTCTACGGTCGCAGGTTCGAATCCTGCCTCTGGCATGGATGTGTGTGATGTCCTTAGGTTAATTAGGTTTAAGAAGTTCTAAGTTCTAGGGGACTAATGACCTCAGAAGTTAAGTCCCATAGTGGTCAGAGCCATTTTCAACTATAATTGGTGATTTCACGATTAGAGCGTTCCATTTCCTTCTACGCACCGATTTCTGGTTTTTCATCACATGATAACTGTTTTCCGGTTGGCAGTGTCACAATGATGGTTTACCTACACAATAAGCATTGTCGCAAATGGTGTGTGTTACCTGCCTGGAGGAAAGGCACCTACGCACACACTGACACCCCACAGAGCCGACTGCCTTTCTAATGAATTCCGCCAGCTACCACCTGAATCTTTGATGTCTTGTTATATACTGTTCTACCGACATCAAATGCCATACCATTTGACTGAATTTGTCATTAAACTGGATCTCGTACTATTGCATATACAATGGGCACAACTATTCCAACCGTCAATGTTAATTTTCCTACAGATATTCATATCTTTCCACTGATTTGCACTACAGTATACCACTTGCACCTTTCAGCCTTCCACTGTTTGCTTAGTACGGGCTTGGTATTGATACACTTTCTTCTGTTTTCTCCGAAGGTCTCTCTCGTTTTCCTATATGCTCCATCTGCTCCTGTATTACATGAGTAATTTTGCATGTTCTTCCCTACTCGCTATGTTTTCGCTGATGAGAGACAAAGGCAGACTGAGTGCCTTACTGCCGACATCTGGACCAGTGCTTACTTCACTGTGGCACGACCAGCAGACGGAGGGAGGGAGAAATCGAGCGAGGTCAGGAGCAGGAGCAATAAAGGGCCAGACAGCGTCGAACGCGGCCCGCCTTGTTACGAAGTCACGGGCAGATGCCGGACTGCAATGGCACTGTTGCTGCTGCAGCTTTGTCCCCCTCTGGAGAGCAGACCTACCGCTTGCGCGCAGGTCGGTGAGTCTGCTACTCGGACCAGCTGCTCTAGTCGAAGCTACCTTGTTTGATATTCAGCATACCAATGTCGCATCTCCATTGCAAACTGCCCGAGACGGATCACTTGCAGTGAGCAGTGTTCGTAGGGCGGGAGCGTCCTCCCATTACTGCCACGAAGGAGATACCGGTCTAGGCGAGTTCAGAGGCTAAACCACCAGACTCCTATTCAAGATGCTCGGGTTCTGCAATTCCACTACACACTACCTGATTTCAGATTATGTGAGAACATGCAGTGGTGAGCAGTGAGTCACTGATGAGGATGATAGACAAGCTATAGATCTCTGACAATTCTTCGGAAATGTTTCCATTGTTTTTTGTTATTTTTTAAGTAACGCCGAAAGTTGACGTTGTACCTCAACTGGAACTGCAGTGAAACTGTCCTTCTGCTATGATTTTTGCATACAACGAAATATTCTGAAGTTCAGTTACAAGAATCTGGGGTCATATTCGTATGCCCTTGTTTGGGAATGGCAAAATTATCGTGCCACCACTTAAAATACAGTTAAGGCTCATGAAGAACTTGGTAAAGCTATTCGGATTCACATGCTTTGCATGACAAGTGCAACTAGAGTCCAGACTTGAATTCTGCAAAAGTGAAAGAAGGCGTGTATATAGGTACAGAAATAAGGACTGCCAATTGCAAAATCTATCGAGTGGTGCAGTGGACACGTACGCGCAACATTCATCTTAGGCGAAGCCGTGCTCTAGGAAATAACTCATATCATGACTTTGTAGATGTCGTGAAGAGCCAAAGAAACTGGTACATTTGCGTAATATCGTGTAGGACCCCCGTGAGCACGCAGAATGCCGCAACACGACGTGGCATGGACTCGACTAATGTCTGAAGTAGTGCTGTAGGGAATTGACCCCATGAGTTCTAAAGGGCTGTCCGTAAATCCATAAGGGGTGGAGATATCTTCTGAATACATTGCAAGACATCCCAGATATGCTCAATAATGTTCATGTCTGGGGCGTTTGGTGGCCAGCGGAAGTGTTTAAACTCAGAATGTTTCTGGAGCCACACTGTAGCAACTGTGGACTTGTGTAGCATTATTCAGCAGGAATTGTCCAAGTCGGTCAGAATGCACAATGGACATAAAAATATGTAGGTGATCAGACAGGATGCTTGCATATGTGTCACCTGTGAGAGTCGTATCCAGACGTATCAAGGATCCCATATCACTCCAGCTGCACACGTCCCACACCAATACAGAACTTCCACCGGCTTGAACAGTCCCCCACTGATATGCAGGGTGATTGGATTCATGAGGTTGTCTCCATACCCGTGCACGTCCATCCGCTCGAAACAATTGTAAACGAGACTGCCCCCGGCCAGGCAACATGCTTCCAGCCGTGAACAGTCCAATGTCGGTGTTGACGGGCCCAGGTGAGGCGTAAAGTTTTGTGTCGTGCAGTCATCAAGGATACCCGGATGGGCCTTCGGCTCCGAAAGCCCCTCTCCATGATGTTTCGTTGAATGGTTCGCATACTGACACTCGATGGCCCAGCACTGAAATCTGCAGCAATTTCCGGAATGGTGTCACTTCTGTCACTTTGAATGTTTCTCTTCAGTCGTCGTTGGTCCCGTTCTTGCAGGATCTGTTTACGGCCGCAGCGATGTCGGAGATTTAATGTTTTGCCGGATTCCTGTTATTCACAGTAAACTCGTGAAATGGTCCTACGGGAAAATCCCCATTTCATTGCTACCTCGGAGATGCTGTGTCCCATTGATAGTGCACCGCCTATGACACGATGTTCAAACTCACTTAAATCTTGATAACCTGCCATTGTAGCAGTAGTAACCGATCTAACAACTGCGCCAGACGTTTGTTGTCTTATATAAGCGTTGCCGACCGCAGCGCCGTATTCTGCCTGTTCACATATCTCTGGATTTCAATACGATGCCTGTACCACTTTCTTTGGCTCTTCAGTGTATATTAGTGCGTGGACAGTTGTGTTTACACACGTCCGCTTTCACTAAAATGCGTTTTAACGAAAATTGTTTTCGGGGGAGTAGTCCCCCCTGCCCCGTAACCTGATCACCGTCATAGATCAGCGCCTGTACTGTGGTTTGCAGACTACACTCTGAGAACCATAAAATCATCCCCGATGCTACAACAGTCTTGCGGACTACTCCGGAGTGCACGTCATGGTAAACAGCAAAGAAAAGGGGAGGTTACCACAGATGGCACATAACTGTCTTCAGGTCTACCGGAGTACCAGGACGTGTAATGGTGCCAGTTGTGTCGTGGCATATTCATGGCGACACGCAGTACTTCTAAAATTTCCAGCAACCTGGCGTTTTCAAGTGACTTCTTGCTGCCAGCACTAATGTAGCAAGTCCGCTACTTCCTCTGTGAGGCTTCAGTGGATCTACCAAGAAACTGGCTACGTCACTCTTTTACTGAAATAATGAAGTCCGTAGTTTAAGAGACGCCAGAAACTTTTCTAGCCGGCCGCGGTGGTCTCGCGGTTCTAGGCGCGCAGTCCGGAACCGTGGGACTGCTACGGTCGCAGGTTCGAATCCTGCCTCGGGCATGGATGTGTGTGATGTCCTTAGGTTAGTTAGGTTTAAGTAGTTCTAAGTTCTAGGGGACATAACCACAGCAGTTGAGTCCCATAGTGCTCAGAGCCATTTGAACCAAACTTTTCTATTAGGCGCTCTCTTTCAGATAAAATTTCAGACTGTACAATGATGAAGTGTAGTAAACCGTACGCGTAAGGGAATCACATGCAAAGTTACTAATTATTCATATCGGTGAAAATACAAATCTTTTTCATTTACAAACAGAGTACCAAACACTTTTAACATTTCACGAACGAAATTACCGGAGCATAAACTCAGTTGTACTCTACATTGTTCGCAGGCACTGCAAGCTTTCCAACCCATCTGTTCGGCCCCTCCACTAACGACTGAACCGTTTGCCAAGAAGTATTTCGCTAGTCCGTCAGTAGGCGCGAAGCTGACGACGCACGAAGTCTTTTGGCTCATTCTAGTTACAAAAATGTTGTCTAAAAGTTGATAATAAAACGAAGTTTTGATTGTGTACTATTAGCGCAGCACTAAGAGGTTCTCTTGTATTATTATGAACGGAATCCGAGTGTTAATTTAGCAATAATTAGTAAACTAAAATATGAGGGTAATCCTTCCAGCTTTTATTACAGCTGCCGCTAGGCACACAACACGGTTGAAGTGACGCAGGTTCTCACGATTATTACAACGGTACAGTAGCATCTGACGTTCCGGCTAGGACTGCTGATATTTCTAAAAAAGTCAGTTATATCGATATGTAAAAGAGTACCATAAAAAGTCTGCGAGATAACGAGAGAATAATCGATACATCGACGTTTCGACGGAAAAAATACTGACGTACGGTTTATAGAAATATCGGCTGCATATTGTAAATATACTGTCGGTTTGGAGCTATATGTTTAAGTATTGATTTATTATTAGATATTTTTATATATCAACGTGCTAGCAGTCTGCTTATCCCCTTAGTGCAAGAATAGAAAGGAAAACGATGCACGTTCAAGCTTTGGTACCTGCATGTAAGCGGAACAATAAAGGTGTCCGATGGGTCCGTCGTTGGGTTTCGTGACACATCGGATTTGTTCGGAACACTTCATGCCGACTTCCATGTTTTTTCATTTCTGCCAACGCCAGCGACCCAGCAGTTGTAGCTTGCAGTTTCAGTTGGTAGCGCCGAGCCCCGATTACGTCAGCATTGCCCCCTCCCCCCCCCCCCCCCAGACGTTCCCGCCCGCCTACAAGGACCAGTCTTGTCATTTAGATTTTTGTTCATTTTCAGCAACTGTTTTTGAAGAATGCCGACGTGTAGAAATAGCACGCTAGTTGCGTTAATTGTTTTTTTTTTTTACGCAACTGGTGTGCTATTTCTTCACATCCGAAATCTTGTGGTTCCATTCACGCCTCCACTCCCCCTCTCCCCCCTCCCCCCCCCTTCCCCCAGCGCAACCGGCCTACTTCTTTGTGCCACCTGTACTTGCTCCACACAGTCAAAGAGAAAGACTGGAGCTGATCAGAGCTCAAGAAGTAGTAAGACTCCTTCGCACAGTAAAAGTAAAATTATGTTCTGCTGCAATTTCAAAAGAACAGTTACAAATAGTTACCGAAAATAGCGAAACAAAATAATATAAAATAAAAATATCTTCACTAGATATTGCCGTTTCGGTATCGATACATCGATATGTAGAGGAAAAATATATCGGCGAGATACATCAATAGTTTTTAAAACAGTATCGTTATATAGATATTTTACCAACAGCCATTGTTCCTACCTCATTCAACATTATATCACGCATCTTCGATCAACAAATGTGAGATGGGAACGTAAAGCTTTGGCTCCTAGAGCCAGGAATGTTACAACATGGCTTTACTGGCCAGAAGTTTAGTGAGATACCCTGTCGCAGCCAACATGGCTTTATACCATGAAACGCCAAGATGCGGCATCTGTCTGTATTGTTCGTGTTGGAAGTTGTAGATATTTTACGATAGAACGTCTGGCCTCTCACTGTAATGCCTCGACTCTTTTATGCGTATCGTGTAGTCTTCATGTGACAGAGTTACATAAGCACTGTACGATGCAGCTACCATTGCCCGGGTTTATGGCTCTGAGGATGGCAATACATACTGCCGAAACTAGTAATACAGTAATTTTGTTTACGTAGCGATGTTGGCAAATAAACTTCTTTTCAAATGAAAGTTACAATACAGAATTATAGATAGCCTCCTGCACTGATTGATCGTGTCAGGTAACCATAGTTACCTTCGCAACAATGCGCTGCTACTGTTGTCAGTGAGCACCAACACTAGCAGCAGCAGCGGCAGAGTCGTGCTACCTACCTCACGCGTTCCTGCAGTAAGAGCGTCCCTAATGGCTGGCGCCGGTCCTGCCCTTCTGGCGGCGATAAAGGGCCTCTTGCGGCCCTTCAGCGCGCCGGTCCCCTCTGGAAGTGGCCCTCGGATAGCCGTGCCCTGCCCTTGGACTGCCGCAATGAACCGCGTCTGGCGCACATCTCGCACATTCTCATGTGGTGTAGGGCGGACACAGGTTCGCGTCGCAAATGCCTTCACTAAACGCCGTCCCTACCATGTATGTAAGTGCCCGTTTTCTTGCATGACCGTGCAGTGACACGCTTACATAACCGTTGGGAATTGCTATGTTATGCTGCGCATTAATACAAATTCAGAAGGAGTGGCATGAAGGATGATATTTCAATAAAGTCTTCTAAGATGAGACGGCGTAGAGATACTTCTTGCTCACTGAACTGCTTGGTTTCAGTAGATGGATTTTACAGGTATTTGTTACCTCACTTTCATTCGAATAAGTTGTTTACACGACATGTAGCTCTTCTAGCTTCTCACTAGTATATATCAATTACTTCTTCAGAAGAGGCGCAATCCCTTTTCCGTAGAATATATTCCACGATGTCTGAGAGCCGTGAAACTTTCAAATGTTCAAATGTGTGTGAAATCTTATGGGACTTAACTGCTAAGGTCATCAGTCCCTAAGGTTACACACTACTTAACCTAAATTATCCTAAGGACAAACACACACACCCATGCCCGAGGGAGGACTCGGACCTCCGCCGGGACCAGCCGCACAGTCCGCGACTGCAGCGCCTCAGACCGCACGGCTAATCCCGCGCGGCCCGTGAAACTTTAATACACGCGTACTGTAGACAGGCGGACAGGGAAACTGTTTCTATTCTCTTCAAAGTCTAACCTTCAATACTGTCTCTATCGCCTGCATACGAGTCGTTTCTTTTACAGAGCGATTAGGGTACAATTTTTAAAGGTTACTGTTCTTAAGTACCGTCTCCTCTCGGTGACTGGTCGAATTTTTATGGCGGGAGTCATTGTCGACTGTGGTACTGTGTGACAATCCTCGTGCAACTAGCGTCAGAGGAATTACCTGCTGGGAGGGCAGGCATTTCCGGCTTTACCTGAAATGATCTTACCAAAAGTTCACTATGTTTGACAGTCCTACTGCTTCCTTTTTTCTTACAGATTCCAATGTAATCTCACTTAGCGGCACAGTCAAGTTGGGGTGACGACTTGTGGACCCGGGGAATACGTCTTTGATCAAAATAATCTCATTTGTCCCTTAACGATCATTACAATCCTTACGCGAAAAAATATTGCCACAGACACGCGTTATTTTTCAGATTCAATTTTTGACGTTATATAGAGTCGGACACAACGGCATGTATGTACCCATACACAACCCGCCCCGGGTTCGATTCCCGGAGGGGTCAGGGATTTTCACCTGCCTCGAGATGACTGTGTGTTTGTGTTGTCCTCATCGTTTCATCATCATTCATGAAAGTAACGAGATTGGACTGAGCAAAGGTTGGGAATTTGTACGGGCGCTGATAACAGCGCCCCACAAACCAAACATCATTATCATACATAACACATAATTAAAAAACCACACTTCTGATTAGTAACAATCAAAACTGGAAGCAATAATGAAGGTTTTAATGTTTCCGTAGGATATAAGGGTGGTAAATAACGGTGGTAATCATTTTCGGCAAATACATTAAATCCTAATCATTTTCACATCCCATTCGTGCTATAAACACAGAGGCTTTTATAACATACGCAGCGATACTGGCGCACGTTTCTGATGTAGAGGAGCTCTCCGACAAAGGGAGACAAGTTGAAGCTGTGGAGGAGCCAATTTAAACTCTGGAGCCTCCTGTGCGTCTTGGAAAGTTACAGCCTCCTTATCGCTGTCTTAAAACGCCGTATAACAAGTGGTACTAAACCGCGCGTGCTACGTCGAAGCGCAGGAGGCGACTTACAACGACGTGTGTTCCCTCGCGCTCTGGTATTCTCTTTTTCACGAAAGCATCTCGTAACTGCGTCGTAGTTCTAGGCGTTAGATCCTGTCCCGTTTTGGAGAGGAATAATGGGGCAACGGAAAGAGCATCCGTAAAGAGCTGCAGTGGACATTATGCTACCCAATGCACGCTACATCTGCTGTTGCATTGTGTTTTATACAAAGAAAAGGGAAGCGCAAACAAATTTTGCAGATTGATCTCATTTTCTCTTGGGGCATACCACTTTTGCAGATGTAGAGATAACGAAAGACACAGATCTATGATTACAACGCAGTCATCACTTACATGTTGATATCTCCGGTTTGGTGGAAAGAGGTAAACGTAAAGACGTAACGCAACGAAGACACATTAGGCCGGTTCCGACTGAACAGCTGCTGCGTACAAGGCAGTACGAGGAAAGATGTATGAACGTGGGTCAAGAGATCAGCACGTTGCCAATTCCTCCAGCCGTTTATTGCCAGTAGATGAATCCTGATGATGCCGCTGCTTCTTTATTCAAGTAGCCCCTCTTTTGGCCTCACAAGAAGTGAGCGGACGCCGCAACAGACCTCCTACCTCATACCTAAAGCCTGAAAAGATACTGGGAATCGAACCCAGATGCTTCGACAACAATGGCAACGATCGAAACCATTTGTAAATTTTTTTTGTTGTTTTAGGCCTCTATTCGCTGCTATAACCCGTCCTTGCACTCGTCAGATTATGCCTTTATTGGCCGCCTACGTTCAGCTATTTTCATATTTTCCTTTTTTTTTTGGTTTGATGCGGCCCGCCACGAATTCCTTTCCTGTGCTAACCTCTTCATCTCAGAGTAGCACTTGCAACCTACGTCCTCAATTATTTGCTTGGCGTATTACAATCTCTGTCTTCCTCTACAGTTTTTTCTCTCTACAGCTCCCTCTAGTACCATGGAAGTCATTCCCTCATGTCTTAGCAAATCTCTTGTCATCCTGTCTCTTCTCCTTATCAGTGTTTTCCACATATTCCTTACTTTATCAGTCCACCTAATTTTCAACATTCGTCTATAGCACCACATCTCAAATGCTTCGATTCTCTTCTGTTCCTGTTTTCCCACAGTCCATGTTTCACTACCATACAATGCTGTACTCCAGACGTACATCCTCAGAAATTTCTTCCTCAAATTAAGGCCGGTATTTGATATTAGTAGACTTCTCTTGGCCAGAAATGCCTTTTTTGCCATAGCGAGTCTGCTTTTGATGTCCTCCTTGCTCCGTCCGTCATTGGTTATTTTACTGCCTAGGTAGCAGAATTCCTTAACTTCATTGACTTCGTGACCATCAATCCTGATGTTAAGTTTCTCGCTGTTCTCATTTCTACTACTTCTCATTACCTTCGTCTTTCTCCGATTTACTCTCAAACCATACTGTGTACTCATTAGACTGTTCATTCCGTTCAGCAGATCATTTAATTCTTCTTCACTTTCACTCAGGATAACAATGCCATCAGCGAATCGTATCATTGAAATCCTTTCACCTTGTATTTTAATTCCACTCCTGAACCTTTCTTTTATTTCCATCATTGCTTCCTCGATGTACAGATTGAAGAGTAGGGGCGAAAGGCTACAGCCTTGTCTTACATCCTTCTTAATACGAGCACTTCGTTCTTGATCGTCCACTCTTATTATTCCCTCTTGGTTGTTGTACATATTGTATATGACCCGTCTCTCCCTATAGTTGACCCCTACTTTTTTCAGAATCTCGAACAGCTTGCACCATTTTATATTGTCGAACGCTTTTTCCAGGTCGACAAATCGTATGAAAGTGTCTTCATTTTTCTTTAGCCTTCCTTCCATTATTAGCCGTAACGTCAGAATTGCCTCTCTCGTCCCTTTACTTTTCCTAAAGCCAAACTGATCGTCACCTAGCGCATTCTCAATTTTCTTTTCCATTCTTCTGTATATTATTCTTGTAAGCAGCTTCGATGCATGAGCTGTTAAGCTGATTGTGCGATGAAAAATGAAATGTCGTTTGACGAGGGCCTCCCGTCGGGTAGACCGTTCGCCTGGTGCAAGTCTTTCGATTTGACGCCACTTCGGCGACTTGCGCGTCGATGGGGATGAAATGATGATGATTAGGACAACACAACACCCAGTCCCTGAGCGGAGAAAATCTCCGACCCAGCCGGGAATCGAACCCGGGCCCTTTGGATTGACAGTCTGTCGCGCTGACCACTCAGCTACCGGGGGCGGACGATTGTGCGATAATTCTCGCACTTGTCAGCTCTTGCCGTCTTCGGAACTGTGTGGATGATGCTTTTCCGAAAGTCAGATGGTATGTCGTCAGACTCATATATTCTTCACACCAACGTGAATAGTCGTTTTGTTGCCACTTCCCCCAATGATTTTAGAAATTCTCGTGGAATGTTATCTATCCCTTCTGCCTTATTTGACCGTAAGTCCTCCAAAGCTCTTTTAAATTCCGATTCTAATACTGGATCCCCTATCTCTTCTAAATCGACTCCTGTTTCTTCTTCTATCACATCAGACAAATCTTCACCCTCATAGAGGCTTTCAATGTATTCTTTCCACCTATCTGCTCTCTCCTCTGCATTTAACAGTGGAATTCCCGTTGCACTCTTAATGTTACCACCGTTGCTTTTAATGTCACCAAAGGTTGTTTTGACTTTCCTGTATGCTGAGTCTGTCCTTCCGACAATCATATCTTTTACGATGCCTTCACATTTTTCTTGCAGCCATTTCGTCTTAGCTTCCCTGCACTTCCTATTTATTTCATTCCTCAGCGACTTGTATTTCTGTATTCCTGATTTTCCCGGAACGTGTTTGTACTTCCTCCTTTCATCAATCATCTGAAGTATTTCTTCTGTTACCCATGGTTTCTTCGCAGCTACCTTCTTTGTACCTATGTTTTCCTTCCCAACTTCTGTGATGGCCCTTTTTAGAGATGTCCATTCCTCTTCAACTGTACTGCCTACTGCGCTATTCCTTATTGCTCTATCTATAGCGTTAGAGAACTTCAAACGTATCTCGTCATTCCTTAGTACTTCCGTATCCCACTTCTTTGCGTATTGATTCTTCCTGACTAATGTCTTGAACTTCAGCCTACTCTTCATCACTACTATATTGTGATCTGAGTCTATATTTGCTCCTGGGTACGCCTTACAGTCCAGTATCTGATTTCGGAATCTCTGTCTGACCAAGATGTAATCTAATTAAAATCTTCCCGTATCTCCCGGCCTTTTCCAAGTATACCTCCTCCTCTTGTAATTCTTGAACAGGGTATTCGCTATTACTAGCTGAAACTTGTTACAGAACTCAATTAGTCTTTCTCCTCTTTCATTCCTTGTCCCAAGCCCATATTCTCCTGTAACCTTTTCTTCTACTCATTCCCCTACAACTGCATTCCAGTCGCCCATGACTATTAGATTTTCGTCCCCCTTTACATACTGCATTACCCTTTCAATATCCTCATACACTTTCTCTATCTGTTCATCTTCAGCTTGCGACGTCGGCATGTATACCTGAACTATCATTGTCGGTGTTGGTCTGCTGTCGATTCTGATTAGAACAACCCGGTCACTGAATTGTTCACAGTAACACACCCTCTGCTCTACCTTCCTATTCATAACGAATACTACACCTGTTATACCATTTTCTGATGCTGTTCATATTACCCGATACTCATCTGACCAGAAAGCCTTGTCTTCCTTCCACTTCACTTCACTATATCTAGATTGAGCTTTTGCATTTCCCTTTTCAGATTTTCTAGTTTCCCTACCACGTTCAAGCTTCTGACATTCCACGCCCCGACTCGTAGAGCGTTATCCTTTCGTTGATTATTCAATTTTTTTCTCATGGTAACCTCCCCCTTGGCAGTCCCCTCCCGGAGATCCGAATGGGGGACTATTCCGGAATCTTTTGCCAATGGAGAGATCATCATGACACTTCTTCAATTACAGGCCACATGTCCTGTGGATACACGTTACGTGTCTTTAATGCAGTGGTTTCCTTTGCCCTCTGCATCCTCATGTCGTTGATCATTGCTGATTCTTCCGCCTTTAGGGGCAATTTCCCACCCCTAAGACAAGAGAGTGCCTGAACCTCTATCCTCTCCTCCGCCCTCTTTGACAAGGCCGTTGGCAGAATGAGACTGACTTCTTATGCCGGAAGTCTTCGGCCGCCAATGCTGATTATTTATCAAAATTTAGGCAGTGGCGGGGATCGAACCCGGGACCGTAGACGTTTTTGATTATGAATCAAAGACGCTATCCCTAGACCACGGGTATTTTCCTTAACGAAGTAAATTCTTCTTCTTTAAAATGAACTAAAAACGTCTGTTTCTTCTTACAACTATAACTTTCTTCTCAAGAACATGTTGTTATTTAATTTCTTGAATGTTTGAAGATTTAAAAACGCAGTACATACTTACTGTATTTGATATTGTGGAGCTGAACTATACTTGTACATGAACTCCAAACTTCTTCCTCTGACAAGTGAATTTTTGTGGTTTTCTTTTTAAATTTTCCTTATATTTATTAGAACTGTATGATTAGACCAAAATTTTCCAATTTCCATTTCCAATTTTGTGCCTTTCTTGATTGAAGTACTGTTTGAATTCACCATTCGGCTACAGAGGCAGTCAGTAGAATAAAGTGTGTCCAATAATTTCGTGTTGTACCGATTGCACGCCACATACTTGCTTTCGTGCTGAGTCTCTTGATGTGGCAGATCAGAACTCCAACGTCCACTGTTCTGAGAGTACACGTAATACCCTGAAAAATGCTCCCTGCTAAAACTGAAAAAAGAACATTTCAGGGTCAACCTTTCCATCACGCACACACCGCAACAGGCAGTTGCTATACCGACTCCAGCAACAATATCGGAATTGTTGTGCACAGATTTGTGAGCATATACTCCTGAAACATCAGACTGAAGTGAGAAATAGCACAACCATTTTCTCCAACTTCTTTCCAACCCCCCTCGTAACTTGCCTCTTATTATTCTCGGTTAAAGCACTTTGTTTACTATTGTTATTATTATTAGTAGGTAAGGTTAATTACCAAAATATCACAAATAACAACAGTTAGCTGTATTCCTGTCACGTTCTGCCAAGCCTGTCTGTTCACCGCATGCCACTTGCATACTCCACGATTGTCCACTGTTTCACTGAGATGGTTTTTCCAAGAACAGCAACGTCTGCCGCATTTCCCTTTGACGTATGCCTCCCGCTGAAAACTTTTCTTTGGCCGCAGATGATCTGTCATTCTCAACGAATTTCCATATTAATTTAATAATTTTCTCTCAGTCCTGTTCCCACTCTAGAGCTTATTTCATTACCAGCCTCTCTCTCTATTCTTAACATTCTGGCGTTCCTTCGTAAATTATCCGTTACCACAGCTGTCACTCTTATTTTCAGGTCAACTTCAAAATCCATAGTTTCAGTCCATAGCATAGACCAGATTCCACCATTGCCCTACTCACTCGTTTCTTATATTTGTTGGAAAACCAACCTATAAATTTTTTGGTCTGTTGTACTCCGTGATTTACTTCTGTAGGACCTACTTCACGTTTCTCAGTTCATGTCCCTATATATTTGAATCTTCCTACCTGCCTCATAACTGCTCCGTACTTCAAATTTAGTGTCATTATTCAGTAACAGATATTCGGTTTTTCGTATGCTCCTCTCCAGTCCCCGTGTGTCATATTCCTGATATTAACATCATATCGCAAACTCAAGATCGTAATCATCTTATGCCAGAATGGCTTGTTTATGAGCAAAAGTTAACGAAAAAACCTACGTATCATTAACGACGCTTCCCGTTCCTCCGCAGTTGTTCTTCCATCTTCAGAGAGCCACTTCCCCGCAGAGCAGACTGTCTTATCGAAGTTACTTGCAGTAATGGGCGAGAGGGTCTGTGTGCTTCATTGAAGATGGCTGTGCCGGAGGCAGCAGCGTAGCTACCAGGGGGGCCCAGGGCCACCCAAGCCGGACAGGCCTCAGCTAAGTAAAGGTCTCATTAGGCGTGAAGCCAACCCTCCTAGCAGAGCAAATCCTGGTGTCAGATCCGTCGACAATTGGATTATTTGAGACGGAGCACAATATCTTTCAAAGGATGGATCCTGGTATTTGCCATACTCGATTAGAGTAATAGCAACAAACTTCTGTTTCAGTATAAATACTGTTGTGCACGACTTCGTACCAGGGTGCGATTTGTGCTTTTACCAGTGGGGGGGGGATGTCTTAGGGGGTTAGTAGAATTATATATGTTACTAGCTTGGACCGTGGCGATACGTATGGTTAAACAGCTACTTACAAATAGATGTTAATGCCGAAACTCACTATTCACGCGTATGCACTATCAGAAAAGCCATCCCTTGTTATATCTTTAAAAGTACATTATAGGTAAAGCTTATTTACAAAATGAAATGAAATGTCGTGTGGCAGACGCCTCCCGTCGGGTAGACCGTTCGCCTGGTGTAGGTCTTTCGAGTTGACGCCACTTCGGCGACCTGCGCGTCGATGGGGATGAAATGATGATGATGATTAGGACAACACAACACCCAGTCCCTGAGCGGAGAAAATCTCCGACCCAGCCGGGAATCGAACCCGGGACCTTAGGATTGACATTCCGTCACGCTGACCACTCAGCTACGGGGGCCGGACATTTACAAAACCATCTATATAGAGGTATACGAGGGGAATTCAAAAAAGTAGAGGCACATTTGTGAAAAGCTGTACTTATTCTAATGATAGAAAACTGAAACACATTAATAATATTATTAGTAACACTTATTAAAAACTTTCAGTGTTCGGCTCCACAAATTTAAATTATATGTAATAAAGTTTTACTCCAGTGCGTGGGAAATAAACATCCCATGTTGGGATGCATAAACTAAAACCAGAGGAGGGGATGGTCTGATGCAGAGGGGGGGAAATCCCTCCCATCCCCCCCCCCCCCCTGCAAATCGCACACTGCTTCGTACACAACAGTAAGCAGTGGTGGGCTACAGTAGCGAAGCTGGACAAGCGGAAAAATGATTAGTGAACACGTAAATACAGCAAACAGAAGTTTTACCTAACTTGTAGATTTCCCAAAATATTGAGCAGAAACTTTGCAAAAGAACAAAACAGCAATAAAGTCCAGCTATTATAAGGAGTGTCGTGCAGTGTGAAGCTCCTACTACTAATGCACGTGCAAAGTGTCGAAGGCTGACTACGACCGAAGACTGTGAAAACTGCAGCTGAGACTGGGTGTTTAGCTGCCGTCGGCCATCATAAACCGCGCGGCAGCAGAGGGCGCTCGGAGTCGGCGCCGTTGAAGGTGTGGCGCAGCGGGCGTGCATCATTGGTTTCGCCAGGTCCCCGCGCGACCGGTAAAGGCGTGTGTCGGAAATGTGCCTTTCCACTGCTAACTCTGAGACGCAACTACGGGGATGGTATCGATCTATGATACCACAAATCCAATATGCAACATAAAGAAGTTTGGAATGTGTCGTGGATTGTTTTGCAGCTTGTGATGCTCCCAAGAAATATAGGATGTAAAGTCATCTAGAGTCGATGATTTGTGGACTATGACGAAGTGCACAAAAGTCCCGTTAGCCAAGTGTAGCTGTTGTTCAAAAAATGGCTGTGAGCACTATGGGACTTGAGGTCATCAGTCCCCTAGAACTTAGAAATACTTAAACCTAACTAAGGACATCACACACATCCATGCCCGAAGCAGGATTCGAACCTGCGACCGTAGCGGTCGCGCGGTTCCAGACTGAAGCGCCTAGAACCGCTCGGCCATACCGACCGGCGTAGCTGTTGTATTTTGCACTTTCGATAATAGTTCCTGGTGGGATGGAGTCCTTCACTGTTATGGTAGACGTGACGGTTCTGCTCATAAAGGATGTTTTTTTCCTGGTCCAATTTAAGATTCGTATTTTGTCTCCGCAAAGAAGTAAGCGTCCCACAAACGCAACCACCTGGCAATAACGACAATGAGGGGCGGCTTGCAGCTTAATTTTATTGAGTCCTCCCGCGGTAGGGATGGTCCTGCTGACGACGTCGTACCAAGTAGGGCATAAGCGTCTGACTTATGCAAGCGCGACTCACGAGCCGCCCTCACAGCTTTACTTCCTCTACTGCCACTTCTCCTACCTTCCAAGCTTCACAGGAGTTCATACCTTGCGGAATCAGCACACCTGGAAGAAAGAATAATTCGGAAAAACGCCTCATCTGCAGACTAAAGAACTGTTTTCAGAATAATTCTTTTTTTTTTTTTTTTTTTTGCAGCTGATATGGTTCGAATCCCGGTCCGGTAAACAGTTTTAACCTGTCAGAAAAAGTTTAATACTTCATTATGATTCTTTCACTAAATGTCTGTCTCGCACCTACTTTTGGTACAAGTAGTTTTATGTAAAACAATAAACTGGTAGCCAAGATCGCAGGAATTCCATGATTACCGGTTTCGGCGGAACCAAAGCCCCCATCATTGGATCTAGGGAGGAGGCCTGCGTGTTATAAGCAACTATTAATATTACCATTGTTTGCCTTGATGTTGTAACCTGTACGTGTCGTAAGGTATGTAACTAAATTTATATGTATACATGTTATATAAGTGGAATCCAAGCCCACTTTTATAGTGTTTTCTGTCCTCCCTAGATCCGATGATGGCGGATTTAGTCTCGCCGAAACCGGTAATCATGGAATAAAAAGAATTCCTGCGATCTTGGCTACCAGTTTATTGTCTTACAAGCATCTAGATCGCTCCCACATGAGCACAATGTGCCCCATACGAAGTAGTTTTATAACATTATCTGTGTCCTGTGGTCTAACTTCAAGGCAGGTAGCCGAATACTTATCTCCCAGTAGTGTTTATCACGTCATCCCAAAGCCACGGCACTGGAGACCGCCTTCCACTCGACAGGGCGAGCTGCGCCAAGCAGACAGCAAGCAGTCCGGCGTGCGTGTCAGCCCACGTGAGACACGTGCGAAGCGACAGGTGCAGAGCTAGCTGGGGCGTGTGCCGCTCTCCACCTCCACAGCTCAGGAATTGGCCATCCGCTGTCTGCATTTGGTTTGCTCTACCGTAGCCGTGTCCGCCCACCTGTGTTTCGCGTTTGTGCCCAGCTTCAATTTTCCACCCAGTTCGCAACGGAGCACTGCCTCAAGAGTTTCACACATGGAGAACTATTGATTGAGTACACTGAAGACGTGCTAAGTAACACGCATTCCGTTAACTCGTAACTCTGAAATTCCGAGTTGGTCTCCGTACATCAGTAGGGTGCGACGAGTTATCGAAACCTGGTGGCTGGAGCAATCGGGGCAGGTGGCTGCCAACTTGCCGACAGGTGCAGTCCGTCCGGATATTTCCGGGACTGCGCTGGCGAAACTGAAAAGTGTTACACCAAATACAACACTGACCGAACGCTATCAGACTGATCGCCCACGCGCGTGGGATATGTACATAAAAATTTTATCCTTAATGAGAGCTTATATTCTGTACAGAAAAACACCAATCCTGTAGATAAAAAGAGTTGTCTTATTGCAACTTGTCAAATAGACATCGAAACATAGAATTTCATAGGGCGCTTCCGTGTAGCTTATCGCCATATTTCGTTTAACAAAGGTCGAATCATGAGCATAAGGGATTTGGGAGCAACATACCGAGAGACCTCATAGCCAGATGGATGTAGCGCAGTAGCACCAGAACGACGAGCGGCTGCATGGCAAGAAGAGTAGGCACGGGTTCTGCGCCACAGAAGATCATAGGATTGTAGAGTGATATTCGGTCAGAGATTAGCGGGAGAGTCACCTCGAATCGTCGAGAACACATGACGTAGCCGGGTTGATATCGCGATTTTTCACCTGTCTGTTACTGCTGACACCATACCACAAACAACAGAGACTTCCAAGAGGTTCAAATGGCTCTGAGCACTATGGGAGTTAACATCAGTCCCCTAGACTTAGAACTACTTAAACCTAACTAACCGAAGGACATCACACACATCCATGCCCGAAGCAGGATTCGAACCTGCGACCGTACCAGGAGCGCCGTTCTGGACTGAAGTGCCGAGAACCACTCGGCCACAGCGGCAGAAAAAGTGCGATACTATGTGGAAATCTGTGTTGCTCAGCAATGAGCCTCGTTTCCGTTTATGGACTTCATATCAACCACGTGTCCACATACGAATTGTTGAAACTTCACTCGAAGCAGCGATTCCGTATCTCCACCTCTTATAATGATATCACACATAGCGTTGATACTTCATTACTACTGATAATATTCCAAACATTTTTTGTCGGCTATGTACAGCTATTTGTACATCACTACTTATTTATACAGAGGGAGAATCACCTAAAACTTCCATCGCATATACTGGAAAAATGGAAAGTGCTATTGATGTACCATTTTCACAAAATGCATTGGTAGTCGTATTGTTAGCCAATACGTAGATTACATAAACACTTAGAAAGCGTATTTTTTTTGCAAACATACACTTTCTTAAATGAAACAATGCCTATTAACTTTAAAAAGCTAATAGTAGGATAAATTAGAATGTCAGTAGTGCTTGTTACGGGTTTCTAGTTCGAGTCGTTTACGAGATATCAAGTGTGGGAAGTTCCCATAGCGACACTTGTACGATCCCTGTAGTAGCACACACTAAAGAACAATAAAAGTGCATACATTAGTTATGTGGATTTTGGCCAGCATCGAGACAACTGGTCATCACAGATCGTGTTCAAAATGACCAGCAGCAGCGGCAGTACAGGCTTCCAGTCTGGTATGGAACGACTGCTGCATACGTGCTAGCATTTCAGCGGAGAGGTCCGAGCGGACTGAAGTATTGCGTCGTTGAATATCATCGGGTGCAGTTGGTATGTCCTTGTAGACAGCGTGTCCTGACAAGAAAAAAGTCTACAGGCGTCAAATCCGGGGAACGAGCCGGGCAAGGTAAAGGTCCTCTGCGTCCAATCCAACAATTTGGTATCAATTTGTGAAGACATGCACTAGGCTTCATGCACTATGGGCTGGACAGCCATCACGTTGGCACTACAGGTTCCTCGTAGTCGGGAGGAAGGCTTTCTAGCTTCCGTGGAAGATGGTCTGTTATGAATCTGCAAAACTTGTGCACGTTCAGTATTCTGTTTGTGAAAAAACGGCCCTATGAGGTGATGGTTCGCTATCCCACATCACGTTTACACTCCACTGACGCTGACGTTTCACCTGCTGAAGCCAAAAGAGCAGTAGTGCGTGTTTCGGCGGTATACCTAGCCATGATCGGTAAATGTAGCTTTGTTTCTAGACAAGATACATGATACATCTGGAGTATCCTATCTTAATTCCCAGGTACAGAAATTAACACCATTCTTATAATCGTTCCATGCAGCTCTAGATGAAGAGATATATGACAGTGATGGAACGTATGTAGATGGGCAACGCGTAGGTCACTTGCCTCACGCTACTTCCTCGTGCGATGCACAGCAACTAACGTGCGGATCAACTGCAACAGCAGCAAGAACATTAATTTCGCCGTCTTCTGTCGTCATTTGTTTCCTTCTGCTACGTCGTGGATGTGTTACACTACCACTTTCGCGTAACTGGTTCAAGAGGTTGATAAATAATTGCCGAGATGGTTGATGTCTATTCGGATACCTTGCCGCATACACCGTACAAGAACGAACTGCATTGTTCCTACATTCTCCATACACCACGAGCATGTTGGCTTTTTCTGCAGCGGTAAATTTCATCGTCCGCTCACGACCTACTGCTCGGACGCTCAATCACTAACTGACTAGCAAGCCAAAATGCACTGAAGGTACAAAGAAGCACGCTGTAAGCAAACATAACAACATGATACCCAGCAATTGCGCAGGTTGAATAGCACAAACAAGTGTCGCTGTGGAAACTTTTCAAGACACGATATCTCGTAAACGACTCGCACTAGATTCCTGCAACGAACACCACTGCCATTCCAATTCATCATACTTTTAGTCTTAAAAACGAGAGACTTTTCCCATTAAACAAAGAGTATTTTTACACAAAAATAGTGCCACGTTGTAGAAAGAGTTATGCGGATTGTTGCAGATAGTGGCTTAACTCATGATGTCTGTTTGACAATATACCTTTGTGTGTAGCACAAATAGATTACTAAAAGACGATCTTTGTGTTGTAAGGTATCTAGATTTCTCATATATGCATAAGTTCTTTGATGTACTCGTATCGCCGGGCGAAGTGGCCGTGCGGTTAAAGGCGCTGCAGTCTGGAACCGCAAGACCGCTACGGTCGCAGGTTCGAATCCTGCCTCGGGCATGGATGTTTGTGATGTCCTTAGGTTAGTTAGGTTTAACTAGTTCTAAGTTCTAGGGGACTAAAGACCTCAGCAGTTGAGTCCCATAGTGCTCAGAGCCATTTGAACCTTTTTTTTTTTTTTTTTTTTTTGTACTCGTATCAACAGAAGTCAGTCCTCATGTTACCAACTTACTCATCATTGTGTTTACTCATACTGAAGCCAATTTTGTGCTGGTTTCGAAAGCATGACCTATTATATGTGGTTCTGTACACATTTTATGGCTCGCAAAATTTAGAAATAAATTTTTCTAATCGGGAAAAAATTTTAGGCCTACTCTGTACATCTGTAGCTTCCTTACGTTTCTGAATTCGCTTTTCTAGAACTTCTAGCGAAACATCTTGATGAACTGGTCTTAGTAAAACCACGGTATTTCCTTTCGAGCTTAGCTTGACTATGGTCATCCCACTCTCTAGAGTGTTTCATACGAAAGCTCATGGAGGCTGGAGCTGGCGATGAATGATTGTGTACGTAACATCTATGATGTACAGTTTTTCGATCACACCAGCCTACGAACAATTATCACGGTGACATGCCGATAAACGTAGAGACTATCATACTCTATGTTTGCTCTATCGTCTTCTCAGTCACTGCACCCACTGTTGTTTGTCTTCAACTCTATTCTATTATCTGAATACTGAATAGCACAGCAAAAATACTCGTTCTCAACAAAGTAAAATTCTCTCTGTACTATCACGTAGTACTGCCATGTTTTCTAAATCATTTTCTGTATCAGGAACCCGACTTCGGAACAACCTACGTGAAAATATCAAACGAATTAAATTCCTTCCAAATTTCAAAACACAGCTAATGGTCCATCTTCTCAACATTTTTTGCAGATCATTCTCGTCGATCTCCCTCCCCCAGAACTTTTCCCTACTCCTTGCCTGCAGCGTTCTCTCTCTATTTATACAGGGTGATTCAAAAAGAATACCACAACTTTAAAAATGTGTATTTAATGAAAAAACATAATATAACCTTCTGTTATACATCATTACAAAGAGTATTTAAAAAGGTTTTTTTTTCACTCAAAAACAAGTTCAGAGATTTTCAATATGGCCCCCTCCAGACACACGAGCAATATCAACCCGATACTCCAACTCGTTCCACATTCTCTGTAGCATATCAGGCGTCACAGTTTGGATAGCTGCTGTTATTTCTCGTTTCAAATCATCAATGGTGGCTGGGAGAGGTGGCCGAAACACCATATCCTTAACATACCCCCATAAGAAAAAATCGCAGGGGGTAAGATCAGGGCTACTTGGAGGCCAGTGATGAAGTGCTCTGTCACGGGCTGCCTGGCGGCCGATCCATCGCCTTGGGTAGTTGACGTTCAGGTAGTTACGGACAGATAAGTGCCAATGTGGTGGCGCTCCATCCTGCTGAAATATGAATTGTTGTGCTTCTTGTTCGAGCTGAGGGAACAGCCAATTCTCTAACATCTCCAGATACTATAGTCCAGTTACAGTAGCACCTTCGAAGAAAAAGGGACCAAAAACTTTATTGGCTGAAATGGCACAGAAAACGTTCACTTTAGGTGAGTCACGTTCATACTGAGTTGTTTCCCGCGGATTCTCAGTGCCCCATATACAGACATTGTGACGGTTGACTTTCCCGTTAGTGTGGAAAGTTGCTTCATCACTAAACACAATCTTTGAAACGAAAGATTCATCTGTTTCCATTTGAGCAAGGATAAAATCACAGAAATCGATTCTTTTAATCTTATCAGCTGCAGACAGTGCTTGAACCAATTTCAGACGATAAGGTTTCATAACTAACTTTTTCGTAGGACTCTCCATACAGTTGATTGTGGAATTTGCAGCTCTCTGCTAGCTCTGCGAGTCGATTTTCCTGGGCTGCGAATAAATGCTTGCTGGATGCGTGCTACATTTTCATCACTCGTTCTCGGCCGTCCAGAACTTTTCCCTTTGCACAAACACCCATTCTCTGTAAACTGTTTATACCAACGTTTAATACACCACCTATCAGGAGGTTTAACACCATACTTCGTTCGAAATGCACGCTGAACAACTGTCGTCGATTCACTTCTGCCGTACTCAATAACACAAAAAGCTTTCTGTTGAGCGGTCGCCATCTTAGCATCAACTGACGCTGACGCCTAGTCAACAGCGCCTCAAGCGAACAAATGTACAACTAAATGAAACTTTATAGCTCCCTTAATTCGCCGACAGATAGTGCTTAGCTCTGCCTTTTGTCGTTGCAGAGTTTTAAATTCCTAAAGTTGTGGTATTCTTTTTGAATCACCCTGTATTCTGTTCTCAAAGCCACCTCTTTTGGAGTCATCAGTCTTCTGCCTGGTTTGATGCGGCCCGCCAAGAATTCCTCTACTGCGTGAACCTCTTCATCTCAGAGCAGCACTTGCAACCTACGTCCTCAATTATTTGCTGGATGTATTGCAATCTCTGTCTTCCTCTACAGTTTTGCCCTCTACAGTTCCCTCTAATACCATGGAAGTTATTCCGTGACGTTTTAACAGATATCCTACCATCCTTTCCCTTCCCCTTGTCAATGTTTTCCACATATTCCGTTCCCTGCAGATTCTGCGAAGAACCTCCAAATTCCTTGCCTTATCAATCCGCGTAATTTTCAACATCCTTCTGCAGCACCGCAGTCAAATGCTTCGATTCTCTTCTTTTTCGGTTTTCCCACAGTCAGTGTTTCAGTACTATACAATGCTTTGCTCCAAACGTAAATTCTCAGAAATTTCTACCTGAAATTAAGGCCTATGTTTGATAATAGTAGACTTTTTGCCAGTGTTAGTCTGCTTTTTGTGTCATCCTTGCTCCGTCCGTCATGGGTTATTTTGTTTCCTATGTAGGAGAATTCCTTAACTTCATCTACTTCGTGATCATCAGTCCTGATGTTAAGTTTCTCGCTGTTGTCATTTCTGATACTTTTCATTACTTTCGTCTTTCTCCGATTTACTGTCAATCCATATTCTGTACTCATCATACTGTTTATTCCGTTTACTGGATCCTTTAATTCTTGTTCACGTTCACTGAGGACAGCAATGTCATCGGTGAATATTGTCATTGATATCCTTTCACTTTGAATTCCATTCTTGAACCTTTCTTTTATTTCCGTCACTGCTTCTTCGATGTATTGATTGAACAGTTGGAGCGTAAGGTTACATCCCTGTTTACACCCGTTTTAATCCGAACAGTTCGTTCTTGGTATCCCACTCTTAATATTCCCTCCTCGTTCTTGTACGTATCGTGTATTACCCGTTTTTCCCTATAACTCACCCCAATTTTTCTCAGAATTTGTAACATCTTGCACCAGTTAACACTGTCGAACTTTTTTTATAGGTTGACAGATCTTATGAACGTGTCCTTATTTTTCTGTAGTCTTGATTATATTATCAACCGCATCGTCATATCTGCATCTCTGATGCATTTACCTTTCTTGAAGCCAAACTGGTTGTTATCAAACACAGATACTGTGACTGTCATCTTTTCCTTTTCGCTCATCCATTCCGCTTCTGATAATACAAAACATAGCTTCCAGTATAGGCTGCTAAGTTAATTTATACTATTCTAAATGCTCTTTACTATTATTATTATTGTCATTTGTTATTGTTATTATTATTATTTCTTTCCTTTCTCAGACCTTAGGTCTGGTTCGAAATGAAAGTGACGCGGACCTTGATCAAGCGTGACTTCCTTTTAACTGTACGGTATATGTTACATTGCGTTTAGGAACTTTCGGGTAATTGAACATGTATCAATAATTACGGATTTCCGTACTTGTATATATATGTTTGGATGTAGCTGTATTGCGTTGATGTACTGGTGGATATTGTGTGGTATGACTCCTGTAGTTGATAGTATAATTGGTATAATGTCAACTTTATCCTGATGCCACATGTCCTTGACTTCCTCAGCCAGTTGGATGTATTTTTCAATTTTTTCTCCTGTTTTCTTTTGTATATTTGTTGTATTGGGTATGGATATTTCGATTAGTTGTGTTAATTTCTTCTTTTTATTGGTGAGTATGATGTCAGGTTTGTTATGTGGCGTTGTTTTATCTGTTATAATGGTTCTGTTCCAGTATAATTTGTATTCATCATTCTCCTGTACATTTTGTGGTGCATACTTGTATGTAGGAACGTGTTGTTTTATAAGTTTATGTTGTAAGGCAAGCTATTGATGAATTATTTTTGCTACATTGTCATGTCTTCTGGGGTATTCTGTATTTGCTAGTATTGTACATCCGCTTGTGATGTGATCTACTGTTTCTATTTGTTGTTTGCAAAGTCTGCATTTATCTGTTGTGGTATTGGGATCTTTAATAATATGCTTGCTGTAATACCTGATGTTTATTGTTTGATCCTGTATTGCAATCATGGATCCTTCCGTCTCACTGTATATATTGCCTTTTCTTAGCCATGTGTTGGATGCGTCTTGATCGATGTGTGGCTGTGTTAGATGATACGGGTGCTTGCCATGTAGTGTTTTCTTTTTCCAATTTACTTTCTTCGTATCTGTTGATGTTATGTGATCTAAAGGGTTGTAGAAGTGGTTATGAAATGGCAGTGGTGTAGCAGATGTATTTATATGAGTGATTGCTTTGTGTATTTTGCTGATTTCTGCTCGTTCTATAAAGAATTTTCTTAAATTGTCTACCTGTCCATAATGTAGGTTTTTTATGTCGATAAATCCCCTTCCTCCTTCCTTTCTGCTTAATGTGAATCTTTCTGTTGCTGAATGTATGTGATGTATTCTATATTTGTGGCATTGTGATCGTGTAAGTGTATTGAGTGCTTCTAGGTCTGTGTTACTCCATTTCACTACTCCAAATGAGTAGGTCAATATTGGTATAGCATAGGTATTTATAACTTTTGTCTTGTTTCTTGCTGTCAATTCTGTTTTCAGTATTTTTGTTTATTATTATTATTATTATTATTATTATTATTGAGAAGGATCTGTAATATGTTTGGTATGTGTTGCTCCTGGTCAGATGTAAGAGAGGGCCTCATCATCATAAACTAAAGGCTATGCCTTGTCGATTTAGCCACGTCCATCTCTGCACTGTCATCCTCTTCAATTTTTCATACGATTTTATCCCCATATCTTCTTTGATGTTATTAATATAGATTGCTCTTGGCCTGCCCCTTGGTTTTTTTTCCCTAAAATTTTTCCTTCGAATACATTCTTTAGGAACTGGTTGTGTCATGTTATGTGCCCTATCATTTATGATTTTCTTCTTCCTATATAATTTAGCGGCATTCTGTTCTCATTCACTTCTCTTAAGACCTGTTCATTACTTTTTCTATTTACCCAGCTTGTTTTCGTTATTCTTCTCCGTATCCACACTTCCATTGCTTCCAGTCTCTTTTTCCCGGCCTTTCCCAGAGTCCACGCGTCACATCCGTATGTTAAGACACTCGAGACAAAAGTTTTGCAAACTTTTTCCTACTTTCTAGGCTTATATGATTGTCTGTTAGTAAATTCCTTTTATTTTGGAAAGCTTGCTTTGCCAAGGGTACTCTTCTCTTTATATCTGTGATAGATTTATCGTCGTAGTGATTGTGATCCCCAAATAACAGAAGTTCTCAACCTGCTCTAGAACATCATCTTCTAGTTTAGTATTAACTTTATCATTTTGTTTTGTCTTCCCTACTACCATAGTTTTTGTTTTCGCCTTATTTATTTTTAGAGTAAATTCTCTTAGGATTTTGGCAAATTTTAGCCACATAAACTCCCTTTACTGAGTCAGCAAGTACTACTATATCATCTGCAAAACTGAGGGCCTTAAGACCTTAATCTGGTCAGGCTAAATAAGCAATGAGCATACAAGTAAAATCATCCCCATGCTACGTAGGCACATCAGCTGTCGGCAAGAGGCTGCCCGCTAGCCTAGGAGCCCGGCGCTGCAAGTAGCTACCGGTGTGTGCTGTGCGTTGCACTCCGGTCCGCACGCCTCATTGGAAGCGCACGCACGCAGCTCGCACACAGCTGCTGGGCTGCGTCCCTTTTGGAAACCTGCCTCCCTCTCGCTCTGCGGAGGGATTTATGAAGTACATTCCGCGCCGGCGGAATCGATACGTGACGCCGCCTGTCGCGGCCTTAAGCGCGTAAAACATGTTTATGCGCCGGCCGATAGAGTATTTAGACAACTCTGTTGCGCGGATCGTGGAAGCTGTCTGCCGTATACAGAGCGCCTCGCTGGACCAGTTTCTCCTTTATAGGCTCGTGAAAGCCGCACGGCGGCGGTCGGAGAGTACCTTATGTAACGGCGAACGTGGGCAAGTGACGTGTCCCTGCCGGCAGGATTCATTTGTAGGCGGCGTGGTGTCTGTGGTTACTGCCTCGGCCCATACTTTACCGGCCGACTACTGCAATTTTCCCCGCCGGCAAACAGGTCGTCCGCCGCTAACAACGCCAGCAGTATTGCGAGGTGCCACACAGAAGACGCCTGGCTGTATCTAGGTTTAGGTTAACTACGCCAGCCCAGTACCCACTTTCACGGCGTCGTTAAGATGCAATTACAGCACCTCGCGATAAATGTTTCTATTGTTCGGAGTCAACTATCATACCGCCTGCCTACACCCTCTTCCATTCCATTTTCATCTCATCATCACCCTCATCTACTTCATGTGCTGGGTTCTTCGAGCTGCTGCAAAGTTCAGACTTGATCTTTCCATTTCTCTTAACGGGAGGTTTACTATCTTGGATGTTCTTTGAGAATTATTTTCAAGGGATGTGTTACAGATATCAGAATCAAATTTGGTCAAAATGTTTATTGATATTTCCTCTATTTCTAATTTTTTCGACCGGAAATGTCGAAGAGCAAAGGCGGAAGTGCCGTCGGAACGAAACAAAATTCGATGTACACCTCCACGCGCGGTACGTCACATGTCATCCGGCTCGTTTGAAATCAAAATTGAGTTGACTTTAGCGAGGTATATAAGATTCTTTAGGAGTTGACCTCGCTTAATTTATTTGGACCATAGGAAGCAAAATGGCGGCTATTTGGAAAAAATAGTGTTTTTTTCATCGATCTTTCGACTTCGTCGGCCAAGTAAAAATATTTATAGTTAGCTTCGTCAGAAACAAAGAATCATGCCAATCGATTCAGTAGATTTGAAAAGTTACCACACCGCGCGATAGAAAGAAAGTCATTTCGAGAAAAACGCGTTTGAAGTTTGGACTAGATATAAATGCAATATTATGCAACTTACGTTCAATCTGCTAATCCGGGTCCATAAACTAGTCTTTCCTCTTCCTCACAGAGGGCGTTCCGCTCGATCTGGGCCATCCTGCGCTGCTCCACAGACGCTCGTACGGCCGGTGACAAGCGGTTTTCTGCCGCTTGAATCCGGTGGTCGTGCGAATGCTTGGCAAACTGCGTCGAATAGAGTCCCAGGGTGACGTCCATAGTTGTCATGGTCTTCAGAATTGCTGAATACTCTTTGTTGAAGCTGCTCACTGCCTGGAAAGTCGCAATCTCCACAGTCTTCACACCAGAATGCAAATGCTTCGGGGCTATCTTCCAAACACACGCGTTCAATTTTTCATTTGAATTTTGTGCGTTTCCTCCTAAGCACCGGTACAATAACTCGTCCTCCGAAAGAAAAAAACTGGTGCGTGAAAAAGGCCGATTTCAGGCAGGTGCATTTTTTGTTCAACCGCGAATAACAAACATTTCCGTTCCGTATTCGGAAAAACAGTTTCAGGGGTGGATTCCAAACACTTTTATGGACCTAAAAATGCAATTTTAAAACATCGATTTTTTGAACCAAAAGATAGTAAACCTCCCCTTAAGTAACCTAAGTCTGAGAATGCTTCTAGGCTAGTGGGTCCCAACCTGGGGGTAAAATGAACTTTCCTAAGGGGTGAAAACTAAACGATTCGATTCTGTTTCGGTCATGAAACTAAATTATTTTCAAAACGTCATTACTGTTATCACAATGTTGTAAGATTCTAATACTGATTATGTTATCATTAATTAATTTTTATCAACTGTAGCATTAATACGATGGAGGTTACAGGTCCCTCACGTAGTCCACCCACTACAAACATATGTTTTGCTTTGTCCCGTACATAACTGGTGATAAAAGTGAGACATATAAGTAAGAAATGCTAAATATCTTAAGAAAATATACTCTCCAAGTCGTAGATAGTACCTGCAGTAATCCAGAAATTGCTTCATTACTCGCTTCAAAACAGATAAATGAATTTATTGACAGCACGACAGAGCAGTAACTACATAAGAGCTACTACAATTCTGTAGACATTATTATTAGTAGTAGCAGTAGTAGTAGTAGTAGTAGTAGTAGTAGTAGTAGTAGCTGTGGTCAGACACAAACCATTTACAGCCTGAAGCCTTCCATTTTTTTGCCAGTTCAGAATAAGGAGTGCAGCAATCAAATGATTTACAAACAGTAAGTTTAGTGGGCACATTTTAACATGGTTGATTTTAAATGGGGTTGCAGTGTACAGGCCAAGCAAGTGCTGCAGTGGAGAGCAGTAAAGCGGGGGAAGTATGTTTCGTAACAAATGTCTACCTCAATGTGTATAGCTAGCTTTCTTAACTGCGACAGAGTTGTGAGAAGCACTTGCGATGCACCACGAATTCCTGCGTCATTCATTCTAACACAAAAAAACATACACACACACACACACACAAACTAAATATTATTCATCTTTCATCAATTTAAAAATAAAAGTGATCCAAGAAAAGTTTTTCATTCTACAGTTTAGTTAGGGGCTTAAAGTAGGTGATATTTGGGAGAGGGGGCGGTACAGACGGCCGGAGGGAGGGGAGGGGGGTGTCTAATTGCACTCGGGGATAATTGTCTAAGACGTTCATCGCTCGTTCGTTCTACATGGCATCTCCATTTTCGACGGTATTGTTTGTCATTTAAGCTGTACATTATTTAGGGAAGAATAGAAGAACTGGTAGAAGCCTACCTCAGGGACGATTATTTTGAGAGAAATGTAGGAACACTGAGGCAATATCGACCCTACAGTTTGTTTTAGAAGACAGACTAAAGAAAGACAGCATTTGTGAACTTAACTTTTGACAATGGTGACTGGAATACACTCTTCGAAATTCTGAATGTTACACTGATGACTGATAAAATGCAGGGTGCGAAAGGTTATTTACAAATTGTGCAAAACCAGACTGGAGTTACTGGAATCGAGAGAGGTGCAGTAGTTGAGAAGAGAGTGAGACAGGATTGCAGCCTTGCCCGCCCTGACATTTTATGCATTAATAAGCCAGAACAATATGACCAGCTACTTACTAACATGATGACACAGATACAGCGGCAACGTACTTGGCATGGACTATTAATTTATATGTAAGCCGTCCTTATACTGTCATTTATTGTACGGCTACCAATTTCGGTGCTTCAGTACACCATCTTCAGGCCAACGTTGATGGTTAGAAAGACAATTTCGCGGTTACAGGTAGTCCTCGTAAACCAGTTATAGATGTTGGCCAATGATGCATCGTGTATACGGATGGTGTCAACCCCTTCAGACCTGAAGATGATGCACTGAAGCACCGGTTGTGGTATCCATACAACAAATGACATCATAAGGACGGCCGCAGGTGTTTTTTATTTTGTTACATAAGTGAACGGCCGAAGTCCCGAAGACCTCCAGTCACATGCATGGACATATAAAAACTTGTTACTTGATGGGTTTCCTGAGGTGTACGGCACCAGATGTCTACGGACAGGTTCCGTAGTGACGACCCGGTGGTTTTTTGGGCGAGGAGGTGGCGTACGATAACGTCACAGATGTGTTCCCTCGGGTTCAGATCTGGTGCATTCTGTGACCACGTCATCAACGTGAGTTTACTTTCACGATCTCCAAAATAACGTAGCATGATTCTGGACTTGTGGCACAGACAGTTGTCCTTTCAGAGTATCCTATAGCTGTCGGGTAAGACGGCAGACGTATAGGGATGCTGGTGGTCCACGATAATGTTCGCGTAATCTACAGCTGTCATGGTGCCTGCATTACTATTATCACAGGTCCTAAGGAGTCCCAGGCGAATGTCCCCCATAGCACAATGATGTCCCCACTAGCTTGCCTCTGTAGCACAGTGTTTTTGAAAATTAGCTGCCTCGTTGTAGTGGACTAGATGTCTGCTTTAGTATCTGCAGAAATTAAATGCAAAGTATGCAAAACGTTCATCTACATCTACATGGATACTCTGCAAATCACATTTAAGTGCCTGGCAGAGGGTTCATCGAACCTATACACGCCGGCCGCGGTGGTCTAGCGGTTCTGGCGCTGCAGTCCGGAGCCGCGGGACTGCTACGGTCGCGGGTTCGAATCCCGCCTCGGGCATGGGTGTGTGTGTGATGTCCTTAGGTTAGTTAGGTTTAAGTAGTTCTAAGTTCTAGGGGACTTATGACCTAAGATGTTGAGTCCCATAGTGCTCAGAGCCATTTGAACCATTTTTGAACCTATACAGGATGTATGACACGTGAGCTGTGACACAATTAACAGACCTGGAGCAGACCGAAAAAGGTTCAATAGTTTGTGCATCAAATACCCCTGTTGTAAAAACCTGCAAACGTTGGACACCCGTTACCATGTCTGCATCTCTTACATCTTTGAAAATAGTGTTTGTCCGCTGTACACAGTGAAAACTTGTCACAGTGAAGGAAACATCCTAGAAATGCAGCTGGTCATATTTACTATTTAAAGGTCGTCTACCCATAGGGAAGCTGTAGCATATAAGGGATCTCAATATATTAAGTCAGATGGCGAATACAAGACTTTTATTTCATCGAGTAAACAACGGTCAATGAATGATGCAGAGAAATATAGGTTGACTCTTACAGAAAAGATAACAGCAACCAGCTACTTTTCAGAATGCTATTCATTTATTTAAATAGCGCCGTCACCGGTTTCGAAATGACAGGTTTATCTTCAGACCGATCATTCACTTTTAGATACAGTTTACATTAGCTTTCACTTTTTGTTTTCCCAAATGATGAAATTTCTTTCGGATGGTGCTGCCTTACAACCAATTGTGCCTCGCAGCGATTTTAAATGATGTAAACGAATTATTACAGTGGAGATTTTTCGGGTATTTACATTGAAAAATGCGCGCCATTACATTCCAAAGCTGACTGCTTGCGATCATACAGCAGCGAACGCTGTATAAAGCACTTTCTTTATGTGTATGTATACATATAATCTAAAGCACCACTCACACTACAAGAAGTTTCACTTCATGGAAGTATGTATACGAAGATGGCGATATCAGAACCATGACGTTGCCAAAAACTTTCTCTCTCAGACATTTCGATATATACATGGATATGACTGTAGTAACACTTTATAACAAACTGGCTGCTTTATTTCTCTGTATTCGTTTTAATCACTTCTCTTTTAATACCAACAGTAAGTAATGGAATATTAATAATTTGTAATTACTTTTGAATACATTGTGGGAGTGAACAGTGATCAATGTGTTACAAATATTTACTGTCAAAAACAGTCTTCATCACCATTTATTTATTACTGTGACCGGTTTCGACCACTACTGTGGTCATCTTCAGACCAATGAGTAAGAACCTCCTCCTGGTGGTAAATCACTACTCAGTAGTGATTTACCACCAGAATCACTACTGGGTAGTGATTTATCACCAGAAGGAGGTTATTACTCACTGTGGACGAAACTGGTCACCATAATAAATAAATTGTGATCAAGACTGTTTTTGATAGTAAATAATTTGTAAATTGGTACATCGAAATATCACTGAAAGTCTTTGGCATTGTTACGGTTGTGATATGGCGTAGACGCCAAATACTTTGTCGCCTACTCGTGGTTTCCCCATTGGTCAACCAGTTTTCTAGACACTGGGCTATAACAATCTGCCGTTCATTTATATAATGGATTTCCTCGTCTGCAACTCATTTGCTGCTAAAATGAGTCCCTGTTCGTCTCAACCCCACTTACAAACTTTCCATGTTATGTACCCTCAAATCAAAATTTTTGCCTCTGCACTTAATATTCTTTTGATCCGTTGTTTGGAAAGTGTCAAACGTTTACATCCGTACAATAATGCTGGAGCTGCCATTATTACATAGAGGGTGTAACAGGTATTAAGTGTGTGTGTGTGTGTGTGTGTGTGTGTGTGTGTGTGAGCGTATGGCATTGGTGGCCAGCAGACACCTAGCAAGGCGGTTCGGCGGCTGCTCCACAAGTTCTTTAACGCCATTACGGCGATTTGCGCGTGAATGAGGATGAAATGCACACAACACCCAGCCATCTCGAGGCAGAGAAAATCCCTGACCCCGCCGGGAATCGAACCCGGGACCCCGTGCGCGGGAAGCGAGAACGCTACCGCAAGACCACGAGCCGCGGACAGGTGCTGGTGCAGGTGATAAATTGTGGACACGTGGACGCAAAACAGTTCGCCTGTACTTACAGGCGTAGTCTGCTTAGTGGCGCAGTAGCACTGTGTAGAAAAAATCAGCCTGTAACGATCGTAACGCGCTTGTGGAACGACGGGCAGACAAAGAGAAAAACAGCCAATACATTAATGTGTGTACATATTAAGGTAGCACAATAAAAATATCTGCACCCTGTTTAGTTGAAGCTATCTTCTGCTGCTTTAAAATTCCGTTCGGTTGTGCTAGGTTGATAGTGGAATGTCTGTAGCCTTGTACTCACATCATCGTTTGATATGAAAGTAACATCACACCCAAAATAAAGTAGTGTGTTAACGTGGTCTAATGCTTTGTTATTAATTACTATTTTGGCAGTAATTTGCGCACGTGCTCTAAATGCTGTCACGTTTATTTTTGGTGCAGTGGTCAGTTTTTCTCCGCTCTATCACGACGTTCGAGAGCTTGCAAGTGGTCCATTGTATTATATGCACTTGTAATCGCATTTTCGACTGCTCGATTAAATTTTGCGATATAGTCGCAGGACTGTGTTATGCCTTAGCACAATGAAAGATTCCCCAGCAGTCGAGTCTGGTTTGCTTATCCGTCCGCCTGGATCTATATAGCACGTGCTTCGTTCGGTGCGGTAGTGCGCACGCCCGGTTGTGAACGGCGCACTTGAGCGAGGCGGACACGGCCCACTGCAGTTTGGGGGCGCGTAGGCAAGGCGGCCTCACTGCGTGCGGAGTCGGTGGCAGCAGAGGGGGCAGGGGACGGAGGCAGGGCGGCGACTGCGCTGACCTTGGTTCGAGTCCGGTTGCCGGCGCGGCGTGGCGGTGGCCGCGCGGTAAGACACGCCGCCCGCGGGGAAAATAAAACGCGCGCTCCAGCCGGCAGAAGAGCCGGCCCGGCCCGGCTCAAGGCTAGCCGCAGCCGGCGCAGCCCGCGACTTCTTGCCTCTGCCTGGCAGAGGACGCGAAAACGGCGAGGTGCCGGAGCGCGCTGTCTTCGCACGGCGACCGTGTTGTGGAATTACTGGTTTGTGGTGGAAGGTTACGCATTGGCGTTCTCTTCATTCCCACTCGACTTCACATTACGATTTAACTAAGGCCCTGTTCCAAGTCAACTGATAACTTAATTTCGTCCATTGCTATCAGTGTTGCTTCCATCACTGTACTTCCTTCGCCGGCCGTTGTAGCCGAGCGGTTCTAGGCGCTTCAGTCCGGAACCGCGCTGCTGCTGCGCAGGTTCGAATCTTGCCTCGGGTATGGATGTGTGTGATGTCCTTCGGTTAGTTAGGATTAAGTAGTTCTAAGTCTAGGGGACTGATAATCTTAGATGTTAAGTCCCATAGTGCTTGGCCGGCCAAAGTGGCCGTGCGGTTAAAGGCGCTGCAGTCTGGAACCGCAAGACCGCTACGGTCGCAGGTTCGAATCCTGCCTCGGGCATGGATGTTTGTGATGTCCTTAGGTTAGTTAGGTTTAACTAGTTCTAAGTTCTAGGGGACTAATGACCTCAGCAGTTGAGTCCCATAGTGCTCAGAGCCATTTGAACCATTTTGAACCATAGTGCTTAGAGCCATTTGAACCTTTTTTTTTTACTTCTTTCGTAAAATTAAAGTAAAACGGTCTTCACGCAGAAATCGTGTTTTACTTCAATGCACGCTCATCCATCTGGTAACTTATGCTGCTAGGAAACTCGATTCACTGCTCTGAACAGTAGCATAACTTATTCTTTTTTCTTTTCTAGGTAGTAAAGCTCAGTGGCGACCGTATTAAACAGTATTTAATTTATTTACGTCATACTGCAGCGTTACCAGTTGGCCGATACTTTTCGAGTCCTGGTGGCTTATCGTCAGGTGCTTCATCAGTCAGCATTTTCCGAGTTAAGGTTACTACTGGCCCTGTTAAGTGTACGTAGGTATATTACAACGTGGAACATTCTGACTACAATTATTACAAAACTAAGGCAACACCAGAACGTTACTTACTGTTCCCAGCAACAGTTAGATGGTTTTAAAGCACAGTACGAACAGACATATTTACATACATATACACACTTTTCGTTCCGCAGTACATTTGTAAACACAACTGAAACAAGACAAAGAATACCGAACGGTAGAAATGTAGCATCTTTACATTTGGATTTTCTTTGACTTTTTTGCATGTGTTTACGAACGGGCTGTGGGACGAAAAGTGTGTATATGTCTACAAATACGCTTGTTCTTTCTTTCTTTCTTTCGCTTACGCCATAGTCCCGCAGCGATCGCAGGGTTGGCGTGGTTACAACGGATTTGGCAATGTTAGTTTTAGGGATGGCCGGATGCCCTTCCTGCCGCCACCCTACACCCCCCACGATGGAATCAGTGTACCCCAACTGTCTGCATCTAGTGGAAATCGTGAAATAGTGCGGACGTGTTTGAAATGTCTGCGACGCGTGTAACTGAGGCGGAACGTGGGGACCAGCCCGGTATTCACCTACCGGGATGTGAAAAACAGCCTAAAAACCACATCCAGGCTGCCCGGCACACCGACCCTCGTCGTTAATCCGCCGGGCCGCTTCGATCCGGGGCCAGTCCACCTACCCGAGTCCAGGAAGGAGCGCGTTAGCGACCTCGGCTACCCTGTGTTTAAAAGCTGTATTACTAGTGCTGGAAAGAGTAAGTAACTTTTTAGTGTTTTCTTAGTTTTGCAAAAATTGTAATAACAGTGTTCCACTTTGCAATATATTAATGTACTTTTAACAGGACCGGCACTAATGTAAATTCGAAAAATGATGCAGAGTGGGGAAGCACCTGAAGGTGAGCCCACAGAACTTGTAATGCACCAGTCAACTGGCGGCTATAGAATATGACAGAAATAAATAGATGAATTTTTAGATATAAAGTAATAATTGTAAAAAAGATTACACTGTGTAAAGAAAACTTTTGCTAAACTGACACGTCCTACATAATTACGAAATGTTGTATTTACGACCTATGGAAGATGGTTCAAATGGCTCAAGCACTACGGGTCTTAACTGCTGTGGTCATCAGTCCCCTAGAACTTAGAACTACTTAAACCTAACTTACCTAAGGACATCACACACATCCATGCCCGAGGCAGGATTCGAACCTGCGACCGTAGTGGTCACGCGGCTGCAGACTGTGGCGCCTAGAACCGCACGGCCCTATGGAAGAAGTATAAATGTAACGCAAATTAAATAGTGTGTAACAGAAATGCCACTAGAGGTTTTACTACTTGGAAAAGAAAATAAGAATAAGTTATGCTGCTACTCAGAGCAGCCAATCGAGTTTCGTAACTCGCCTTGGTTACCAGCTTGGTGACCGTACACTCAAGTTGTGTCAGGTACGGTAAAGATCCCCTGCAATTAATTTAAATAAACGTATTCCTTCGTACTGTGAGAAACATTCTAGAATTTAAATGCGTGTAGGTACCCGTCCACGTGTACTATCGCACTCCCGTACAATTTTTACTCATCCTCGGCTGTACTCATCACCCAGTCTCGTACAGCACCTAAGGCGCATCCTTATTCTACCTGACCGCAGCCAAGGCAACAAACAGCCCTTGCCAGTGACTTCAGCGAACTGGCGTCCGCATTGTACTCTAGTGCTGAAGATTACGTAGGGGACAAATACCGAAGAGGTACTGAATCTATTCGTGCAGAAACGAAATTTATGGCACAGTTTGAATAAAATAGGAAATCGCTTGATAGGACACATTCACCCCTGTCAAGGGGATTGACAAGCGGCTGACGCTCTTTGATTTTTTTCACTGTTGCACGATCTGAAGTGTGCCCTGACATCAGTTTCCCAAAGCAAAGCAGTACGACACATTTCGCTCTCCCCCCCCCCCCCCCCCCATCCAAAAAAAGTCGACTTTCATGGTTGGAGGATTTCCAGCCACTGTTGAGTACAAAGCTTCCGCTAATGCTGTGATTATTACGTACAGGACGCTCAACTGCGATGTCATCAGCACCCTTACTAAGATAAATGGAGACAAATGTGGTGTGTGGTGATCACGAAGTACCCAGTTCGAATCTTTTTAGTAACGATCACGTTTATTACTTTTATTTAAATTCTATATATATTATCAAATGGATGTGTTAATTAATATATAATAAGTCATAATATTTTAATAAAAATACATGTTTTCTTTTCTAGTTACCAACCGCATGAAAATGTATGTATTCACTATAAATTAAAATTTGACTCAAAAATGCGAAGTATCAAATAGAAAATACAATAATTCATTTCTAGAGATTCGACAGTTTTATTGATGTACATCTATCCATTAGCCATTTCGCATGCCTGTATCAAATTTTACTAAATTTTCGTACGACCATAACTAAAAAAAAAGGAGTAACATTTTGTTAAAAAGTCATGATTCATTATTTCTTAATTAACATTTCCACTTGGTAATAAACATGCAATTTAAAGAAAAGGAAAAAAATGCTTTCGAACCAGCAACGTCGTGATTACAAAACTCCTACTCTACGCAAACAGCTACTGGGGACTTTCCTTTAACCAAATATTTTATTGAATTGATATAAAATGAATTAGAATGTTCAAAAAATGTAGATCCATACGGTATCGATTATCAGTGCATCCTTCAAATTATTTACATGAAAATGAAATTAATAATATCACAATAAAAAGACTGTACTTCTTTAAATTTTATCAACTTTTTAGTTTAAAAGAAGTAAATGATATATTTTGCATTTTAGGTCTAATTTCATTAAACTGGCACACATTTCACTGTTAGAGAACCTTTTGTATCCAGAGGAACATATTATTTTAAGCAATATAAACTATTTTCACTACTTCTTTGTTGGTTGGTTGTTTGGGGAAGGAGACCAGACAGCGTGGTCATCGGTCTCATCGGAGTAGGGAAGGATGGGGAATGAAGTCGGCCGTGCCCTTTCAGGGGAACCATCCCAGCATGTGCCTGGAGTGATTTAGGGAAATCATGGAAAACCTAAATCAGGATGGCCGGACGCGGGATTGAACCGTCGTCCTCCCGAATGTGAGTCCAGTGTCTAACCACTGCGCCACCTCGCTCGGTGTACCACTTCTTGCTAACATCTCCTTTATGCTATGTGTATGTTCTCTTTACTATTTTTAGATGTAATTTTGAGAAATTAAACAACAGAATTGCAGCAACAGGATTTAAGTTTTCTTCGTAAAATAAAAATTTCACTTGTATTGAAAGATAATGAACAACTGATATTTATATTAATGATATGAATCATTTCTTCACTTTATGTAGGTAAACGTCATCCGTCCTAGCATAATGAAATGTGTCCCAGTTTAATGAAATTAGACCTAAAATGCAAAATATGTCATTTACTTCTCTTAAACTAAAAAGTCGGTAAAATTTTAAAAAGTACAAGTTACAGGAAGCAATGATTTGCCTCTTCTGCATTCTCATATACTGCCTGATCAGAAGTACCTAGAGAACCCTACATAATACGAAATTGGCCACCCATACCCGTGGCAGGATTCGAACCTGCGACCGTAGCGGTCGCGCGGTTCCAGACTGTAGCGCCTAGAACCGCACTGATGCTGAGATATCGGTCTTCTTGTGATGTTGTACACTGCGGACGTCCCGTACTGTAGCGCCTGGACACGTTTCCTGTCTGCTGGAATCGTTGCCATAATCTTGAGATCACACTTTGTGGCACACTACGTCATGCTATGACATCCTGTGTTTGACCACCTCCAGTCGCCCTAGTATTCTACCCCTCATAACGTCATCAACATGTGTTCTTTGAGCCATTTTCAACACACAGTCAGCATTAGCACGTCTGAAAACGTCTGCACACTTACTCGCTGCGCCCCACTCTGACATGCACCAACACATCTCTGCGTATTTGAACTGCTGCCAGCGTCACCGTGTGACGACCGCAGGTCAAATGCACCGCGTGGTCATACCCCGAAGTGATTTAAACCCGCAAACCGCCCGCCAGAGCGTTGTTTCACCATGTATTAGCATTATCGTTAATTTATGAGCATGAGTGTAGATTGGGTCGAACGTTGAGCAAAGGGTAGCGGTTTGAAGGGCAGAGGAAACAAAGTGCCACGCCAAGAGCCAAGGGAAAAACCTCTCCTTTGTATTGTCGACATTTACTTGCGATCAAGTATTCGTATCCACCAGTTCTGAATAACTAAGCTTATTACCAAACATAAAAACCAAACCGACAGACACTGTAACTACACTCCTGGAAATTGAAATAAGAACACCGTGAATTCATTGTCCCAGGAAGGGGAAACTTTATTGACACATTCCTGGGGTCAGATACATCACATGATCACACTGACAGAACCACAGGCACATAGACACAGGCAACAGAGCATGCACAATGTCGGCACTAGTACAGTGTATATCCACCTTTCGCAGCAATGCAGGCTGCTATTCTCCCATGGAGACGATCGTAGGGATGCTGGATGTAGTCCTGTGGAACGGCTTGCCATGCCATTTCCACCTGGCGCCTCAGTTGGACCAGCGTTCGTGCTGGACGTGCAGACCGCGTGAGACGACGCTTCATCCAGTCCCAAACATGCTCAATGGGGGACAGACCCGGAGATCTTGCTGGCCAGGGTAGTTGACTTACACCTTCTAGAGCACGTTGGGTGGCACGGGATACATGCGGACGTGCATTGTCCTGTTGGAACAGCAAGTTCCCTTGCCGGTCTAGGAATGGTAGAACGATGGGTTCGATGACGGTTTGGATGTACCGTGCACTATTCAGTGTCCCCTCGACGATCACCAGTGGTGTACGGCCAGTGTAGGAGATCGCTCCCCACACCATGATGCCGGGTGTTGGCCCTGTGTGCCTCGGTCGTATGCAGTCCTGATTGTGGCGCTCACCTGCACGGCGCCAAACACGCATACGACCATCATTGGCACCAAGGCAGAAGCGACTCTCATCGCTGAAGACGACACGTCTCCATTCGTCCGTCCATTCACGCCTGTCGCGACACCACTGGAGGCGGGCTGCACGATGTTTGGGCGTGAGCGGAAGACGGCCTAACGGTGTGCGGGACCGTAGCCCAGCTTCATGGAGACGGCTGCGAATGGTCCTCGCCGATACCCCAGGAGCAACAGTGTCCCTAATTTGCTGGGAAGTGGCGGTGCGGTCCCCTACGGCACTGCGTAGGATCCTACGGTCTTGGCGTGCATCCGTGCGTCGCTGCGGTCCGGTCCCAGGTCGACGGGCACGTGCACCTTCCGCCGACCACTGGCGACAACATCGATGTACTGTGGAGACCTCACGCCCCACGTGTTGAGCAATTCGGCGGTACGTCCACCCGGCCTCCCGCATGCCCACTATACGCCCTCGCTCAAAGTCCGTCAACTGCACATACGGTTCACGTCCACGCTGTCGCGGCATGCTACCAGTGTTAAAGACTGCGATGGAGCTCCGTATGCCACGGCAAACTGGCTGACACTGACGGCGGCGGTGCACAAATGCTGCGCAGCTAGCGCCATTCGACGGCCAACACCGCGGTTCCTGGTGTGTCCGCTGTGCCGTGCGTGTGATCATTGCTTGTACAGCCCTCTCGCAGTGTCCGGAGCAAGTATGGTGGGTCTGACACACCGGTGTCAATGTGTTCTTTTTTCCATTTCCAGGAGTGTAATATCGCAAGAACGGGATCGACGCAAGTCACTGTATCCTGTACTACAATGGTTGACAGGAAATTTGCATCTGATTTCGGGTGTGCCTGTAAGGTAGTTGCAGGATTCTTCCAGGAAAGGCGACTTCCCCCACCAAGAGCGCTGCTCGCTAATGAGTTTGCCGACAGCGTACATCGGTAGTGCTGTAAAGGCGCCGCACAGTGGTGGCAGACTTGCTCGGTAGTTCCAGCTGCGTGCTGCCGGCCCGCCGGGCTTTAGGAACAGCAGAGGCGATAAACGCAGGCGGCCCGGCTGGCCCCCCGCTGGCTTCCGCGGCTCGGCTCGGCTCGGCTCGGGTTCAGCAGCGGTGGGTGGGCGGGCACCACAGGCGGCAACTCGAGAAGGCGCGCGGGCCGTGGGGCCGCCGCGGCTGGCGTAACCCGCGGAAAACCGCAGCCCGGCCCAGCCCGTGACTTCCTCGAAGCGAGACCGCGCCGCGGGGCTCTCCTGCGGAACCGCGTGGCTGCGCCGCGGCGCGAGACCTCGACGTCCATTCACAACGAGCGTTAACGTAAACACCACGCAGCGCAAGGGGACGTCACCGCCGAATGGCAACACACGACGAACGTGCTTGTACTGACTTCACACGGTATGTGAAACCGAACGAGTGCGTGCAATTTTTGTGATAACGTGGAATTTCACATAGCGGAGCAATATCGAGCGTGAAATACAGAATCGGGCACGTGAAATTTTGGTTCATCGTGGAGAGGAAGGTGGCAAATGACATGCTAGATCGCTTGCTACGTCACAATAGGAACTCAGCGAACACCATCCTGGACTGTGTCGTTTCAGCTGAAGCCCTTTATTTAGTTGCTCTTATACTATTGCTTCCGTACTCGCCGGGTTTTTTTATTTTTTTATTTATTTATTGCCAAATTATAGACCTGTTACCTGATGTTTAAAACAGGTCGTACATCTTACAATTTTCGTTTTTCATCTTTTTACAGTTTTCTTTCCTTTTGTTTTATCTACAACATTTACAAAGAATGATTCAAAATAACAATAATTTGAGGTTGAAATATAAATAAAATTTTGTTGTTTTTAAGAAGAATATAAAAAGAAGATAGGATAGATGAGAGATATGTTAGTACCATCACCGAGTGTGATTGACGGTGAATACGTCGGAATGGTTTCATCGAGCCGTTGACCGCCAGTCACACACACACACAAATGGTTATTTGTAGAGAAATAATGTTTCTTATCCTATTTGTTACTAATCCTATGTATTAACTACATTAGGTGCGCATCCTTGTACAGCATTTGGTGTTTTCTTGGCTAGATTGCCAGCAATTTGCTTATTTACTGTCACATCTCAGCTTCCTCCTCCTGTTCCTCCTCATTTTCACTATTTTCGCTGTCACTGTGGGTATCGCTGTCCATCCTCTGGAGATTTCTGTTACGCTGCACATAGGCATGTCTGTGATGTCGTGTCCGCATATACTCTTCATGTGTTGTTTTTGAAATACTGTTTGTCAGTGAGTTTAATTGTGACCATTGTTCTTCGTCTCTTATTGCTGTGTATATATCTATGTCTGTATCTGTGTAATCTAAGTGAAGTGTATGTCTATTGTTCGCGTATTGCCCGCCGGGTTTGCCGAGAGCGCTAATGCGCTGCTTCCTGAATTCGGGTAGGCGCGCCGGCCCCGGATCGAATCCGCCCGGGAGATTAACGACATGGGCCAGTGTGTCGGCCAGCCTGGATGTGGTTTTTAGGCGGTTTTCCACATCCCGCTAGGTGAATACAGGGCTGGTCCCCACATCCCGCATCAGTTATGCGACACGCAGGCATTTGTAACACTTCCGCACTATTTCCTGGTTTGCGCTAGACGCAGACAGCTGGGGTACACTGATTCCGTCCTGGGGGGTATGGGGTGGCGGCAGGAAGGGCGTCCGGCCACCGCTTTAAATTAACCTTGCCAAATCAGTTGTGACCACGCCGACCCTGCGAACATTGCGGGACAAAGGCACAAGCGAAAGAAAGAAGAATACTATAGCTTGCGTGATTTTGCTATTTCCTGTTTAATAAGCGCCGGTACCTTGAGGGTCTCTCGAAAACGTATCGCTTTCCGTATTACACTGAAGAGCCAAAGAAAGTGGTACACCTACCTAATACCGGATAGGGCCGCCGCGACTTCGCAGGACTCGACTAATGTCTGAAGTAGTGCTGAAGGGAACTGGCACCACAAATCTTGCAGAGCTCTCCGTAAATCCGTAAGAGTAACAGGGGGTGCAGATCTCTTCTGAAGAGCACGTTGCAAGGCATCCCAGGTATGCTTAGTAATCTTCATCTCTGGTGGCCTGCGGAAGTGTTTAAACTCAGAACAGTGATCCTGGAGCCAATCTGTAGCAATTCTGCCGGCCGGTGTGTTCGAGCAGTTCTAGGCGCTTTAGTCTGGAACCGCACGACCGCTACGGTCGCAGGTTCGAATCCTGCCTCGGGCATCGATGTGTGTGATGTCTTTAGGTTAGTTAGGTTTAAGTAGTTCTAAGTTCTATGGGACTGATGACCGCAGATGTTAAGTCCCATAGTGCTCAGAGCCATTTTGTAGCAATTCTGGACGTATGGGGTGTCGCACTGACCGGCTGGAATTGCCTAAGTCCGTCGGACTGCACAATGGATATGAGTGGATGTAGATGATCAGACAGGATGGTTACGTACGTGTCACTAGTCATAGTCGTATCTAGACGTATCAAGAGGGTTCCCATATCGCTCCAACTGCACACGCCCCACACCATTATAGAGACTCAAATGGGTCTAACCTAACTAACCTAAGGACATCACAAACATCCATGCCCGAGGCAGGGTTCGAACCTGCGACCGTAGCAGCAGCGCGGTTCCTAACTGAAGCGCCTAGAACCGTTCGACCACGGCGGCCGGCTTACAGAGACTACAGCAGCTTGAACAGTCGCCTGATGACATGCAGGGTCCATGGATTCCTGAGGTTGTCTCCATAGTCGTACACGTCCATCTGCTCGATACAGTTTGGAACGAGACTCGCCCGACTAGGCAACATGTTTCCAGTCATCAACAGTCCAACGTCCAGTGACGGACCAAGCAGAGGCGTGTTGTGCAGTCTCAAACAAAATTGGTTCAAATGGCTCTGAGCACTATGGATCTTAACTGCTTAGGTCATCAGTCCCCTAGAACTTAGAACTACTTCAACCTAACTAACCTAAGGACATCACACACATCCATGCCCGAGGCAGGATTCGAACCTGCGACCGTAGCGGTCGCGCAGCTCCAGACTGTAGCGCCTAGAACCGCTCGGCCACTCCGGCTCTCTTCATCGCTACGTCGGAGAATGGTTCAAATGGCTCTGAGCACTATGGGACTAAACATCTGAGGTCATCAGTCCCCTAGAACTTAGAACTACTTAAACGTAACAACATCACACACATCCATGCCCGAGGCAGGATTCGAACCTGCGACCGTAGCAGTCTCGCGGTTCCGGACTGAAACGCTTAGAACCGCACGGCCACCGCGGCCGGCCGCTACGTCGGAGATGCTGTGTCCCATCGCTCGTGCGCTGACTATAACACCACGTTCAAACTCACTCAAATCTTCATAACCTGCCGTTGTAGCAGCAGTAACCGTTCTAACAACTGCCCCAGACGCTTGTTGTCTTATATAGGTGTTGCCGAGCGCAGCGCCATATTCTCCCTGTTTACATATCTCTGTATTTGAATACGCATGCCTGTATCAGTTTCTCTGGCGCTTCTGCGTATAGCTTACATGTCTTGACTATTTCCTGATTAAAAGCGCCTGAGGACCTCTCGAAAAAGCATCGTTTTCTGGTACCATCTGTAACAGTACGGTAAAGGACAAATTGGTTGTTAAGGGATTTTCGTATTATAATTTGTGTTTTATGGAAGTAGAAGGTACCCACCCACTCCCTCCCCTCATGTATAAAACAATTTTAAACATCAGATTGCTAAGAAACCCAGACACGAGTGATTGTAATAATTCCGACGTTGGATATTAATCATTTAATGTACGCTTGTTACTAGTTCCAGCAACACAGAGAACTATTCCTTGCAACGTTGTGAAAGTTTCGGGTACCATTCGCTAGAAGCAGATGTTTTCATTGTTAAACTCACTCACGCTTGCTAGATAATTTCTTGCGCAACGGGGATTCCATTTTTGTTCCTTTCCTCCTACACCACCATAAAGCGATGAGTCAAAGTATCACACTACGCATCAACAGAAATACTTCCTCAGCCTCGTGTAACTTATTCCTGTGAGCCGGGCATGTTATCTTTCATGTTGCTCCGTCCCTACACGCCCACCCTTATTTGTCGTAGTATCATTATACCCATTCCTGATCGTAGCGAGTGATTTGAATAGGAGTTTAGAATCTGCAGGAAGTAGGCAACATCTCTCATAGTTAAGAATAAATAAATAAATATAAACTATTTTTAAGGTTCTACCATGTTGCTACTTTCAGTTAAGAGTAACTCAAAATTTATGTTCCATTGTGACATCACCCTGTCGCAGTTGTAAGGCCATCGTACGTGAACAATTTAAATCAAATATTATGCACGCAGTCTCCCTCATGGTCGCATCCGTCCTTCACAATGTTTGCCATATTAGTAAAAATATCGATTGCAAATAGCACATCAAACCCCTTTTACGACAAACTACGCCTCTGTCATTTGGAGACGACTGTGTGTGACAATGCATGGTCTTTCCCTGCAGCACAGTGATCTGACGGTGATCGTATGAAACGATCGAAATCCGTTGCTGAGAAACGTAAATATGATTTTGGCTGATTTTGAAGAAGCACGTTAAGAAATGAAACCTTGTGTTCGTCATCGCGGTCACAAGTTATTCTACCTACCGAGTGTAACGCAACCAATGGGCCAACAAACATCCTAGCCAGGACGCCAGAAAGAACGTGACATATTGAGGCCATTCTGTGGGTCGACAGCCTTCCTCGTGTTAGCGGACAAGCCAGATCGCTGGTCACCGAAGGTATCGCGATCGACAAATATAGCGAAAGGCTGCCACTCGATACTGAATCTGAATGCCTCACTCCTGTGGAATATACAGGAGCTGCTTTGTCACAGATAAACACCACTGTGTCTCCCAGCTAGCTAGCGATCTACCTCTCTCTCTCTCTCTCTCTCTCTCTCACACACACACACACACACACACACAAAAGACGCCACGGCTATATTCTGTTTGACCTATTTGAGTAACGCATTCCCTCAACCTTAGGACGATCGCTGTACTCATCTATCTCTCCTCCCCACATACGCTACCAGACAAGCCACATCTGCTTCTATACCCTGCCAAGCCTCTATACACTATGCGGCCGAAAGCTCCTGTAGTATCACTCTCATATCTACGGTTACACTACTACTGCGCAGTTCGCACTTACATGTTTGCCAGACTGTTCATAGAACCACTTTGCGACTACTTCTCTAGCGTTCAGCTACCACGTAGCACGTGGGAAAAATTAACACACAGTCCTTTCTCTGCGAGCTTTTCTTTCTCTTATTTTATTATGATAAAGATGGCAGTCAACAAAGTATATTTCATATTAGGAGGAGAAAGTTAGTGGCTGAAATTTCGTGAAAATATTTCGCCGCGACGAAAAGCATCTTTATTTTAATGATTACCACCACCATTCGTTATCATATCCGTGCACTCTCTCCCCTATTTCGCGACAACACGAAGGCAGCTGCCCGTCTTTGAACTTTTTCGATGACCTCCGTCAGTCTTATCTGGTACGGATGCCAAACGTTGCACCATCACTCCCCAAGAAGACGGGCACGCGTAGTGTAGGCTGCCTATTTAGCAGATTTGTTACACCTTCCAAGAATTCTGCCGGTAAAACGCAATTTATGGTTAGTCTTTCCCATAAAATTTTCTGTGTGATGGTTCCAATTTTAAATGTTCGTAATTGCAATCGCTAGATATTTAGTTAAATCGACAAATTTTAATTTCGTATGATTTGTCGTGTGATCAAAATGTAATGGTTTGTTTTTTAATGCTCATATGGAGGTCCTCAGACTTCTCATTGTTTAGGGTCAACTGCCACTTTTCGTGCTATCCAGATATCTTGTCTAAATCATTTTGTAATTCGTTTTGATCTTCTGATGCTTTTTCTAGATGGTAAAAAACAGCGTTATCTGCAAATAACCTAAGACGACTGCTCATATTTCCCCAGAAATAGTTTATTTAGATTCAGAACAGCAGAGGGCCTACAACAATTCCTTGCTAAGCCCCAGAGATCACTTCTGTTTCATGCGATGACTTCCCATCAGTTACTACAAACTGTGTCATTTCTAACAGGAAATACCGTACGTAGTGGCGCATTAGACACTGTACTCCATAGGCCGCAGTTTGATTAGAAGCCTCTACTGGGGAACGGTGTCAAAAGCTTTATTGATATCTAGATGTATGGAATCAGCTTGAGACCAATTTCTTTTCACAAGAACGATATCTTCTGAATCCGTGCTTGCTATCGGTCAATTGATCGTTTACTTCGAAGTATTTTACAATGTTTCAACACACAATATATGTTCCAAAATCGTACTGTAAATCGATGTCGGTGATATGAATCTATAACTCAGCAAATTGATTCTATTTTCAGTTTTATTTACTGTCGCGACCAGTGTAACACTCCAGTCTTTAGGTGCGGATCATTCGTTGAGCAAGTGATTGTATCTGATTGCTAAAAATGGAGCTCTTTCATTAGCATTTTCTGAAAGGAACCTAATTGGCATACAGTCTGGAACAGAAAACTTACCTTTGTTGGCTTCTTTGTTGAAGCAATTTCTGGAAACCGTGTTTAGTAGCTTTTCTTTAGTGGTGGTGCCGTCAGTAAAATTGATCCTCTTACCGCACCAGCCAAGCCGCGCACGTCGATGCCGTGTCGTGGGTGAAGACGGGCTACAGGTGGGCGTACCCATAGTCCCCGTGGTTCGCAAACAATTCGTGTTAACACGTGTGGGTTTATAAGCCCGCTTCTAAGCCCTGTGGTAGATGTATGGTCTGCCACTGTTGCCCTTTGATTACGACGATCGCAGCGGGCGTCTGTGGTGCGTGGACGTCCAGAACCTCATCTATGGCTGTGAGAATGTTCACTTGACCACTGATACCAACGTCGTTGCGCAACTGACGTAGGATATCCAACTTGGGTGGCAGTTCTCCGAAATGACCATCCCGCCACTCGGAAGGCCACAATTCGACCCCTTTCAACCTCACTCAATTGGCTGTAGGAAGCACGAGTGCGTCTCCATGGCATGGTTACCTCCTTGCACCACAAGCAGCCTTCTGGCAACACCTGGCCCTCTGGTAGCTATGCTACTACCCTATCCACTGGCGGACGACGTTGAAACCATTACCATACATCAACTATCCCCCATGTGGCATATGCCGTCATCGGATCAAAATCGACGTCGTCTTTCCAAGTGTACTAATTATTTTTTTCCGGGAGGGTAGCTGTCAGGAAAGGTAAACAATCTAGTATTTTTCCAAAAGAAAAACAAAAGAGGGTGCCTGTTCCACTACTAAACACTGTTTTTATGTCATTTCTGTCATCGGGCGCCCCTTCTGGGAGCTCTGACTGAAGGAAGGAACATGGTGACGAGCGAGAGGCGCCACCGACGTTTAATCGTACGCTGGGAACAGAACAGGTGCAACAGGAGGGACGCACCGGTTGCTGTTGTGGCCGCTGCCCTCGACTGCGGTGTTAAGCGCTCCTACTGTGCCCAGAGCGGTAACCGCGGCCGTTTATTTTGGTTTAACGGAGGCCGGGTAAGGCCCCGAGCACAGTGACTGTACACTGCAAGCAGAGGGCACCGCGCGGTTGTTATGGTACCTCTCAGCCTCCATCCAGCCTTTAAGGAGAAGCTGGCTGCCGGAGACTGCCCTTATAGAGGGGGCCCCTGCCGCCCACGCAGCTCTGGCCGAGTAAACAAGCGCCGCACGCGCTCCGTTTACGCCAGCAGCCGCTTTGCAGCGCCGAGGCGTCGTTTTCAGACTCGCCGATATAAGTAGCGATCGGTCGACTAAGGTTGCCGCAATAAAATATCTCGAATAACACTAGACCGTATATTTCACATGGAAACCGCACCTGCCAACCATCCAACACGGAGCCCATGATAAAGTGCTAATCGGCCCCACATGGGGATTGCATATCTCCAGCAAACTTCACATCTTTTTCTTGTTGGACTCTTCAGTCCAATGACTGGTTTGATGCAGCTCTCCATAGTACTCTGTCCTGTGCCAGCTTCTTCATCTCTGGATAACTACTGCAGCTTAAGCCCTTCTGAATCTGCTTACTGTATTCACCTCTTGGTCTCGCTCTACGATTTTTACTGTACACTTTCCTCCAACTCCTTATCCCTTTACGTCCTATCCATCGATCCCTTCTCGTAGACAGGCTGCGCCACAAATTTCTCTTCTCCCCAGTTCTGTTCATTCACTCCTGATTAGTTATGTGATCTACCCAAGTAATCTTCAGCATTCGTCTGTAGCATCACATTTCAAAACCTTCTATTTCTTCTTGTCTAAACTGTTTATCGTCCATGTTTCAGTTACATACATGACCACATTCCATACAAATACTTTCGGAAAAGACTTCTTAACATTTAAATCCATTACTCATGTAAGAAAATTGCTCTTCTTAAAAAACGCTTGTCTTGCTATTGACAGTCTACATTTTATTTCCCCTCTACTTCGGCCATCATCAGTTATTTAGCTGCCCAAATACCAAAATTCATCTTCTACTTTAATTGTCCTGTTTCCCAATCTACCTCCCTCACTATTACCTGACTTCATTTGAATACATTCGATTATCCTTTTTTGCTGTTGTTGTTTGTTGTTGATGTTCATCTTGTATCCTCCTTTCAAAGCACTGCCCATTCCGTTCAACTACTCTTGCAAGTCCTTTACTGTCTCTGACAGAATTAGAAAGACATTGTCAAACCTCGAAGTTTCACCTATAGAACCTTAATCTGACCAGCCCTATGTAATGGCAGTGCCGCCTGGGTTTCCGTTCCTTCGTCGCAGTTTTACCACACACTGCTTTATCACACGGGTCCACCGTTAGGCAGCCCAGCTACACTGTCGATAAGTGTGGGTCAGTGGGGTGCCACTGCTAGCCTCGGGAAACTGGAGGAAGCGATGGCGCTGGCGGGCCATGCCTCCGAGCACAATGGCTGTGGGACTTAACATCTGAGGTCATCAGTCTCCTACACTTAGAACTCCTTAAACCTAACTAACGTAAGGACATCACACACATCCACGCCAGAGGTAGGATTCCAACCTGCGACCGCAGCAGCAGCGCAGTTCCGGACTGAAGTGCCTAGAACCGTTCGGTCACAGCGGCCGACCATCGTCCAATAGACCGCAGGCAAGTAGCAGTTGCCTACACAGCCGCGACTACATAAGCTAACACCATGACTTGTGTGGATGCGAACCAATGCCCGATGTCCACGTAACACCGATCTACGCCTGCCTACGGTCTTGGATTTTGAAACTGATCCTACTTTGTACCTTTGTTGTGGACTCTGACTGCGAGTTCCCTTTATCCTCCACTGTCGTCGACCGATCTCGCGTACGTTTTATGCTCTGTGAGCATTTCATGTAAACAGTAGTTGGCATGTGACCTACAAACCAAATGAAGTGTAGTTCCTTGGCTCTCCATCCAGATCCTTGAACGCCATGCAGTCTTCTCGTTCCCACTGGGGTCATGTATAAGCTTATTAATTTCCCCTCTCTCTCCTCCCCCACTGCACATCTTTGGATTTACTATACTTCCCGCCTATCTGACACCAAACCCTAGCGTCTCATCTACGATTATGAATCCTTGTATTTTGCTACGCTTTTATCAACACTTCGCCCGCAACCCAATGTTTCCACAATCTCCACATTCTGTACCAACCAAACTGCAGCCGCCTCCCCCTACCTGACCATGAAATTCCCCAAAGAGACCTCTACCCCTCCTTCCAGCTTCAACACAACACTCCTCTTGCTCTCCATGACATGACACCCGTTCCTTCCACTTCTTTCTCTCCTTTTCCAAGCTCCTTGTTCGAAGTCCCTCTCCTCAACTCCTCCACACCACATCCGCACACCACATCCTTCAGAAAATCTTTCCCTCTGACAACCTTCCACATCTACTGGCCGTTTCCTGAACTCCAGTAAAGTGCATTATTCCATTTCTCTAAAGGCTATCCCAATTGCGCTGTTTTTAAAAACGACGGCAATATTGTACTTCAAAATTTCACAGTAGGGGCCTACAACGTCCTGTCTTAATCATTTTAAAAACAGGTACATATTTTACATCTTCAAATTTTTTTTATACTTTTGTTGTGGTCTTCAGTCCGAAGGCTGGTTTTATTCAGCTCTCCATGCTAGACTACCCTGTGCAAGTCTCTTCATCTCTGCATAACAGCTTCAACGCCCATCCGTTTAACCTGCACACTGTATTCGAGTCTCGGTCACATTCTACAATTTTTACATCACTCACTTCCCTCCACTACCAAATTGACGAATCCTTCTTGCTTCACGATTTGTCCTATTAAGCGATCCCTTCTTTTCGTCAGCTTGAGTCACAAAGTTACGTCGTCACTTATTTTGCTGCCGAAATACAAAAACTGCTCTTTTAGTGCATAAATTCCTAATCATATTTCCTTAGCGTCGTCTAATTTAATGCTAGTACATTCCACAGCCCTCAACTTTTGTTCATGTACGTTTTATAAGCCATTTTCAGTACATTATTCATTCTGTTCAACTGCTCTTCCATGACCCTTGCCACCTCTGACAAAATTACAACGTCAAATTTTATTTCTTCTTCGTGAAATTAAATTTTCTTCTTCCATTTCTTATTAGTTCCTTTACAGCTTGCTCAAAGTGCAGATTAATAACATCTGGGAGAGACTAGGACTCGCTTCTCAACTACTTCTACCCTTTCATATCCTTGTGAAACGTAGCAAACTAGCTATTTTTATTCTGTTAATGTTAACGACCTTGCTAAAGTAAAAGGTAAACTATTCAAGTGCTACCAAATGAAACGGGATTATTCCCCTTTTGCCTTGTCTATGAAAGCATTAAAATTACTTCAGAAAGTTATACATGTCGTCCAACGCTAAGACCATTGTGCAACAAGACTGGCGCGCGATCAGAACAGGTTACATGTTCCGGATTTCCTAGAAACACAGTTCTGCTTCGGTTATGGATAACAGGTGAATCGGTGCGAGTGAATGACAGGCACCTGGAAATTTACTCACATAGCTGCAGTATTCGGGACGGGACGATTCTTATGGACAAAACGTGTAAAGTGCAGAAATATTTTCCGTGAAATTCTGGCAGTATGTGGACCAAATTTAGCGTAGCGTTCATCCAAGAATCTGACCCAGGCCGCACAGTAGCGGGTGATGCTGCTCGGGAACGAAGGCCACCAACGTCGACCACAGGCAACAGTGTCCAGGCTGTCATTCCAGGAAGCTAAGAGAACAACTGGGAGAAAAGAGATTTTCCAACGATGAGCACGTCACACAGCAGTTCTGCAACGGCTCCGTAAGCAAGCAGCGGATTTCATCGTAAAAGTATTTGACGAATGGCAGAACTTTCCGATAGTTATTTGCAGAGACGTTGTTGAAAAAAAATCATATGTCTAATGTCTAACTTACTTTTTCCTGTCTAATTGTATCTTTTAATTTAGCATGGACTTGTTTGACATTAATAGAATGACAGTCTGGTTTCTGTAGAAGTTGCAAATAATCTTCCGCTCTGTGTATTTTAACCCTGCTGCCTTGAAAATTTCAGAGTGTGTAGTGCAGTCAACATAGTGAAAAGCTTTCTCTGATTCTATAAATGCTGTAAACGTAGGTTTGCCCTAAGCTCTAACATAAGTCGCACGATCAGTATTGCCTCACGTGTTCCCACATTTCTCCGTAACCCTACCTCACCTTTCCCAAAGTCGGCCTCTGTTATCGTTTCCATTTTTTTAGAAATACGGTTCTATATTCTACACTAATAACCATTAAAATACTAGAACTGACATGTGATTACATTTTCACGCAATTTGGGTGCATAGATCCTGGGGAATCAGTTCCCAGAACAACCACCTCTGGCCGTAATAACGGCCTTGATACGCGTGGGCATTGAGTCAAACAGAGCTTGGATGGCGTGCACAGGGACAGCTGCCCATGCAGCTTCAACACGATACCACAGTTCATCAACAGTAGTGACTGGCGTATTGTGACGAGCCAGTTGCCATTGACCAGACGTTTTCAGTTAGTGAGAGATCTGGAGAATGTGCTGCCCAGCAGTCGAACATTTTCTGTATCCAGAAAGGACTTGCAACATGCGATCGTGCATTATCCTGCTGCAATGTAGGGTTTCGCAGGGATCGAATGAAGGGAAGAGCCACGGGTCGTAACACATCTGAAATGTAACGTCCACTGTTCAAAGTGCCGTCAATGCGAACAAGAGGTGACCGAGACGTGTAACCAATGGCACCCCACACCATCACGCCGGGTGATATGCCAGTATGGCGATGACGAATACACGCATCCATTGTGCGTTCACCGTGATGTCGCCAAACACGGATGCGACCATCATGATGCTGCAAACAGAACCTGGATTCATCCGAAAAAATGACGATTTGCCATTCGCTCACCCAGGTTCTTTCGTCTAGTACACCATCGCAGGCGCTTCTGTCTGTGGTGCAGCGTCAAGGGTAACCGCAGCCATGGTCTCCGAGCTTATAGTCCATGCTGCTGCACACGTCGACGAACTGTTCGTGCAGATGGTTGTTGTCTTGCGAACGTACCCATCTGTTGAATCAGGGATCGAATCGTCGCTGCACGATCCGTTACAGCCATGCTGATAAGACGCCTGTCATCTCGACTGCTAGTGATACGAGGCCGTTGGAATCCAGCACGGCGTTCCATATTACCCTCCTGAACCCACCGATCCCGTATTCTGCTAAAAGCCATTGGATCTCGACCAACGCGAGCAGCAATGTCGCGATACGATAAACCGCAATCGCGATAGGCTACAATTCGACTTTTATCAAAGTCGGAAGCGAGATGGTACGCATTTCTCCTCCTTACACGAGGCATCACAACAACGTTTCACCAGCCAACGCCGGTCAACTGCTCTTTGTGTATGAGAAATCGGTTGAAAACTTTCCTCATGTCAGCACGTTGTAGGTGTCGCCACTGGCGCCAACCTTGTGTGAATGATCTGAAAAGCTAATCATTTGCATATCACAGCATCTTCTTCCTGTCGGTTAAATTTCGCGTCTGTAGCACGTCATCTTCGTGGTGTAGCAATTTTAATGGCCAGTAGTATATTAACGTTCTCGGCTCAGGACCGGCGGTGTGTGGTTGCCAGCCCCCCTTCGCTCTGACAGGTGAGGAAATGAAATAACAATAAAGAGGAGGAAAGACAAAGGCGGCAGGTATCCAGCTCAACAAACTATTGCTGCGTCGCATACCCCGCTCATCACGACCTCTCCACACGCAGCCGTGGTTAGCGCCAGTTCGGATGCGCGATCGACTGCATTACGTCATGGCGGTGTGACCTTCTTCTGAAGATCCTGGCACGCGGTAGTGTTCTTCCGGGAAGCAGGAGTCTAATACTGGTCTAGAATGTTATAGTGCTCCCCCTCTTCTCCCTGAGGTATAGGTTAGGATGGACGTTCACTATTTTATTGTCAGTTGGCGACGCCAGCGAATGTAAAATACGAAATAAAGGTTGCGCTGACCGATTGATCCGTAGCGTAGCCGGGGGTGTCTACAGTAGACAGCTCTGAAAGTTAGTATGAGGGGTGGAGCGCCAAATGGGAAAACAGACTACCCGCTTCCTTTTGCTCCACGATTCATTAACTGCCGTCCGAAAAATATTGCTTTATTAACTGACCCCGCTATCAGTCTTGTTTGTGTTTCGTTGTTTGACGTTAATGGTCTCCCTGTTTATTTTCTATTTACAGAACCAATGAGATGGAGGAAAACTCTGGTGAAACTCGCATGCAGATATCAAATCATCATTATAAATAAGAATCGGACGATAAAACGCTGCCATTGGCGATGTTCTAACTGAATGAAACGAAACATATATCTTGACGAACGAACGTTAGTAGTTGCACACGCGGAAGCAGTATTAATTAATTATTGATACAGCAGTTTTTGATATCGCGCACATACAAATGGCAAAATTTCATTTTCGTTAGGAAGTACCAGATATGTAGTCCGATTTCATATAGTTTTTCGCTCAAACTTCTTCAAGTCGGTCACAGTTACAAGACTGACATAACTACATTCATTAAAATATGTTTAGAAGACCGCGTACTAATCTCTCTAGATTACGTCACGAAATACGCCCCAGTCTGCTGATGGCCCCTGTCGCTAAAATTATCCTCAGCTTCGGACAGTTCTTTCGCGCCATAGTTAAACGCGCACTTTACCGTATTTAACGCTGTTTTCTTTAAAAAACTGAAAGTGGAAGGTGAATTCATAAAACTTATATTGGACAATAGATAAGTTCAAAAATGGTTCAAATGGCTCTGAGCACTATGCGACTTAACTTCTGAGGTCATCAGTCGCCTAGAACTTAGAACTAATTAAACCTAACTAACCTAAGGACAGCACACACATCCATGCCCGAGGCAGGATTCGAACCTGCGACCGTAGCGGTCGCTCGGCTCCAGACTGTAGCGCCTAGAACCGCACGGCCACTCTGGCCGGCTAATAGATAAGTCATTGGCAGTTATTCTGTTGCATATTATGTACATATATCGTATATAAACTACAAAAAATTCAAGGGAGGAGGAAGACATACTGCGTACTGATGTCGCTTACCTAATAACGTCACAACCGAAATGATACAGGCTTCTTTCTGTTTTATCTGTATGCAATGAACGAAAGTGTTTTTCAGTGTTATCTAGCCTGCTCTTAAACAATATAATGTATTTATTTCTTCCCTTCTTATTTCGCTATTCATCGACTGACAACTTGTCGAGTCGAAGTTGTGCCTGTAGTTTATGCTACCCTCAAGATACACTAATTCATATTTTACATGTGCTGAGGAAACAGATATCTGGAAATGGGTCAAAAAATACATTGCATTGATCTGCAGAAGCGCAAAAAAAGGTTTCAGATCACAAATTCTGAGAAGACCATTTTTACTCTCCGTGATCAGTAAACGAGGAGCGAACGACCCAAGTAATTTTACTTTCTAGATGGTTACAGAGTACACCTAAAGTGCAAGATACGCCAACGGTATAGAGAACTGTGGAAATAAGTTACACGTTGTGTTCTCAAACACGTACGAGGTAAAGGACAAGATCCTCGGGGTAATCTTACCTGTAATCTTAAATCGTCGACCAAATAAGAGATCGTTTTACGTGGTTTGAATACAGAGTTTAAGTAATAAGGCTTAAACTTAATTTCATATACAAATATATGTATATTAAGAAAAGAAAAGTATTCTTGTACCAACGACAAAGAAACATATTTGTTCAATTATTATTTGTGTTATCACGAGGTGGAGCTATGTGCATCGGTTACATAAACGTTGTCTCAGACTAAACTTGTACCCACGATGAAAACCGGATAAAGATAATGGCTCTGAGCACTATGGGACTTAACATCTATGGTCATCAGTCCCCTAGAACTTAGAACTACTTAAACCTAACTAACCTAAGGACATCACAAAACACCCAGCCATCAAGAGGCAGAGAAAATCCCTGACCCCGCCGGGAATCGAACCCGGGAACCCGGGCGTGGGAAGCGAGAACGCTACCGGGATAAAGATATCAACGCCACATAAAATATCAAAATGATCAACAATATACGTCACAAATGTAGCTCTGCTTCATCTGGAGATACCTCAGATATTAAAATATTTTGCGTGGGCGGCATTCCACAGCTTCAATATACTTAAAAACACCATTGCATTCTCCCAAAAACTGCTGCGTTATCTACTTTATTTGTTGACAGATAAAGTAGACAATACAGTGGTTACTGACGGAATAGTGACTTATTTAAATCACATTAGTCCCTGAAACGGTCGTTAACCCATGCGTATTTCGACCTCTTAAGTCCTTGTTGGCGATACGTATACTTACCTCGTCGCCCAAAGGTTGTTGCAAATGCACTGTCTAGTTCCCTTGGGGAGAGTACTGACCACAGTCATTCACTGTGTAGGATGTTGTAGACAGTGACACCTCTCAAAAGGTTCTTACTATGATCACTGCTGAAGTCCAGAACTATTTGCTCTGGTGTCCCTTCTGCACCACACACATCTCTTCTGTCTGTTTATTCTCAGGAAATAGAAGGTCTATGTCCGCCTACGTACCGCAGCGGTAGCGTTACCACCTACCACTCATGGGACCCGGGTTCGATTCCCGGCAGGGGACTGGGTGTTGTGTGTCCTTCATCATTTTCATCATCATTGACTCGCAAGTCGCCGATGTGGCGTCACCTAAAAAGGACTTGCAATTCGGCGGCCGAACTCCTTCGAATGGGGCCTCCCGGCCAACAATGGCATACGATCATTTCATTTCATTTCAGCAGGTCTATGCACCGTGACCCGTCAAAAAATTGGCCGTGTGTGCTTCATTTTGCGCCGCTCACCAGTAGTCAAAGTGTTGCCATTAATGAGAATGCAGTTTTTTTTTTCATTACTGACATATACTGTATTCGGTGATCGTGGACTACAACTGTAGCTACTAGCAGATTTAAGCAGTAGTTGATTTTTTGCTTGAGTCCACAACTGCATTGAATTCCTTGTAAGAAGTCAGCTTCCAGGATTAGGGCGTTTGTTTTCATCAAACACTTTATTTAATTGACGATTAGCTACTTTCGACACCTTGTGCAATATCATGTAAAAGTAGACATAAAAAAATGTTATGACCAGTAGTAGTCATGGTATTACGTCCCATATTCCCGTCGAATACGGTAATATCTTAGGGTCACAGACTCAGGTTCTGTCTAGAGCGAAACAGTGGAATCCACTTTCGGGTGCAATCATCGTACAAACATAAACACTATACAGCATGGTACAATAATGTGGAATGAATTTCTGCGATCTCTGGAACACAACCTTACTGTGAAAGACGTGAAAATTCGACACGATGTGTACATTGGACCAAATATTACGGCTTTTCGTAATTTTTGCACTACGGGTCCGTTCCTTATCTCTTAGACATCCATGCCATTTGATCTGAATACGTTGACCGAACTATGTGCGTCTTTGTTTTTCTGTGAAGTACTGTGTATGGCGGCATGGTGAGTCGACGCGATGCTATCAGCGCGAGAGAAACATGGAATAGTATATTAAAAATTACTTAGCAACAGACCAACAAAAAAGGGACAATTGTAGACACGCTCTTGCATGGTTACGAGTGCAATAAGATCAAACATTTGCCACTAACTCATTCCTATAAATTCTTGATTCTTTACGTATTACACCTCACCCCCCCTCTAGTTCTCAACAGTATCGGACATAACGGATGATTCTTTGTGCATGCGTATGAGTATAGTCAATTCCTTGCACAAATGTCTCGACTACATATATCGCATGTCTCAAGTCGTCGTCTCAGTGGGTTGAAAACTACCATTGCAGTGCATGTCACCGTTTTACACTCCTGGAAATGGAAAAAAGAACACATTGACACCGGTGTGTCAGACCCACCATACTTGCTCCAGACACTGCGAGAGGGCTGTACAAGCAATGATCACACGCACGGCACAGCGGACACACCAGGAACCGCGGTGTTGGCCGTCGAATGGCGCTAGCTGCTCAGCATTTGTGCACCGCCGCCGTCAGTGTCAGCCAGTTTGCCGTGGCATACGGAGCTCCATCGCAGTCTTTAACACTGGTAGCATGCCGCGACAGCGTGGACGTGAACCGTATGTGCAGTTGACGGACTTTGAGCGAGGGCGTATAGTGGGCATGCGGGAGGCCGGGTGGACGTACCGCCGAATTGCTCAACACGTGGGGCGTGAGGTCTCCACAGTACATCGATGTTGTCGCCAGTGGTCGGCGGAAGGTGCACGTGCCCGTCGACCTGGGACCGGACCGCAGCGACGCACGGATGCACGCCAAGACCGTAGGATCCTACGCAGTGCCGTAGGGGACCGCACCGCCACTTCCCAGCAAATTAGGGACACTGTTGCTCCTGGGGTATCGGCGAGGACCATTCGCAACCGTCTCCATGAAGCTGGGCTACGGTCCCGCACACCGTTAGGCCGTCTTCCGCTCACGCTCCAACATCGTGCAGCCCGCCTCCAGTGGTGTCGCGACAGGCGTGAATGGAGGGACGAATGGAGACGTGTCGTCTTCAGCGATGAGAGTCGCTTCTGCCTTGGTGCCAGTGATGGTCGTATGCGTGTTTGGCGCCGTGCAGGTGAGCGCCACAATCAGGACTGCATACGACCAAGGCACACAGGGCCAACACCCGGCATCATGGTGTGGGGAGCGATCTCCTACACTGGCCGTACACCACTGGTGATCGTCGAGGGGACACTGCGTAGTGCACGGTACATCCAAACCGTCATCGGACCCATCGTTCTACCATTCCTAGACCGGCAAGGGAACTTGCTGTTCCAACAGGACAATGCACGTCCGCATGTATCCCGTGCCACCCAACGTGCTCTAGAAGGTGTAAGTCAACTACCCTGGCCAGCAAGATCTCCGGATCTGTCCCCCATTGAGCATGTTTGGGACTGGATGAAGCGTCGTCTCACGCGGTCTGCACGTCCAGCACGAACGCTGGTCCAACTGAGGCGCCAGGTGGAAATGGCATGGCAAGCCGTTCCACAGGACTACATCCAGCATCTCTACGATCGTCTCCATGGGAGAATAGCAGCCTGCATTGCTGCGAAAGGTGGATATACACTGTACTTGTGCCGACATTGTGCATGCTCTGTTGCCTGTGTCTATGTGCCTGTGGTTCTGTCAGTGTGATCATGTGATGTATCTGACCCCAGGAATGTGTCAATAAAGTTTCCCCTTCCTGGGACAATGAATTCACGGTGTTCTTATTTCAATTTCCAGGAGTGTATATATGAAAATATGTTTCTGCCATTAGCAAACACGGACTCTGATTCTTTAATACATAAACATGTTGCGGTGAAATTTCACCAGCGTCAGTTGGTTAATGTATTTCCTGTGAAATTACATGTAAAAATTGTGCATGATGAGCGACTGACATCAATAGGCGGAAAATAGTTAATATTGTTAAAGCTGTTAAGCTGTTGCATGAGAAAGTTGGCTAATGAAGATGTAATTGGAGTGGAGGTGGGCCGCTTGCCTGCGTGTTACGTGATATCATGGGGCAAGATTACTATGCTGACTTGACAGAAATACGCACCGACGCACTGGAGAGTAATCACAACCGTGAGTACCAACATTTCTGAAGAACTGAAAGACAGAATGAATGTGCACCTCGATTCCTAAAACTAGCTCTAACAAGTGTGCTACGGAGTACTGAGAACCGAAATTAGGACAATATTCAGAGGACTATTACAACCGCTGTTACAGTTCTTATAAGAAACTAACGAACGATTATACAGTGGCTGAAATAGAGTGTGCTGCACCAGTCTGATATTTATAAAACTTTGCACAGATGTTCATCAGATAATGGGCATCAAATGATCAAACATTAATTCCCTTCGGTCCTCCCCCGGTAGCTGAGTGGTCAGAGTGACAGAATGTCAATCCTAAGGGTCCGGGTTCGATTCCCGGCTGGGTCGCAGATTTTCTCCGCTCAGGGACTGGGTGTTGTGCTGTCCTAATCATCATCATTTCATCCCCATCGACGCGCAAGTCACCGAAGTGGCGTCAAATCGAAAGACTTGCATCAGGCGAACGGTCTACCCGACGAGAGGCATTAGTCACACGACATTTACATTTTATGTACAGTTCTCTTCGGAACTGATGTCCATCATCAACTTCAGTATAAGGTGTGACCCCCACTGGCATAAATTTATTCCGGTAGTCGTCGACGGATGGAAGCAAAGAGCCTCCAAATATCATCTTGAGGAGTTTCTTGCACATGCCTGAAACACATGAAGATTTCTGGCAGGAAAGTCGTGTGAAAATATACATCTTCATGTCGCAGCCCACATATTCTTTATGGGTGACAAATCATGGCAGCAGGAGTCCATTCAAGGATTCGTGCATTTAACAAGGCGTTTATGGTGTGAACCGATGTATGGGGTCTTGCATTATCCTGCTGGAATATGGCATTTGGTACCCTGGTCATTAATGGTACGACGACAGGATATAAAAATCTTGGCACATACTGATGAACATTCAGCGCTCGTTAAAACGTTATCGGATCAGTTTTGTTGTCACAGTCAACAGCTCCTCACACCATGACTCCAGGAGATGGGTATCGGGAGTTGCGGCTTCCTGTATTCATTCACCAGGTCGTCCACGGACACGCTGGTGTCGATCTGATCGCAACAACAGAAGCAAGACTCGTCTCTGAACACCACAGAATGACTATGTTCTAGTTGATTCGGTCTCTACACCAATCAAGTCCCCGTCGTCTCCGGTGTGCTATCAGCGCTAAACGAAAGGCAGCTTTCAGTAGTCTGTACTCGAAGGTTTTCGATGACCATCTGCTGGTAACGTCGACCGGATTTCAGCTGTTGTCATCCTTCTATTTATGCGATCCAGTCGAACAATCCTGCGATCTTCTCGTAGTATACTCCTCCTGCAAGTGCCCGTGCCATTCTTCTTGCCACACTCTTGTCCTGAGTACACCTTGTCACCATTCGTTTTGTAGCCGTTGCATTAGAATCATCCATGCCATTTTTCGGTTTCACGCTTCCGTATGTCATGCCAATGATTCTACCTTTCTCAGAGTCTGCGCGTCCTTCGGGCATGCGATGTTGCGATCTCCACCTGAAGAGCCCCAGTAACGTTAGACGCCATGCATTCGCACCATTCTTCATCTGTAGGAATGACTTATTATGTACTGTAAATAAACTCACACAAGGATTAAATCTTAATTAACGTATTCCGGAGGCAAGGAAATACCAGAGTATATTTTGGTAGCAATCGATCAGGGATTTTCAGTGAACTTGTTGTTGTTGTTGTTCTGCTGTTTAGCCCAAAAACTCGTTAAATGCAGCTGTGTGAAATCTTATGCAACTTAACTACTAAGGTCATCAGTCCCTAAGCTTACACACTACTTAAGCTAAATTATCCTAAGGACAAACACACACACCCATGCTCGAGGGAGGACTCGAACCTCCGCCGGGATCAGCCGCACAGTCCATGACTGCAGCGCCCTAGACCGCTCGGCTAATCCCGCGCGACCTGCAGCTGTGTATCCCACTCTGTATTGTGAAGTGTCTTCGTCTCCGCATAAGTGCTGGTACCGAAGTCCACTTGTACCTGGTACTGTGATCAAAAGTTAGTCTCTCTCTCTCTCTTCCTCTCTCTCTCTCTCTCCCAGCTTTTCTCCTGCCTACCCTCCATTAACCATCCCTTAATGCATTCATTCGAAGGTAGAATGTAATCCACAAAAGGCAAATTTCAGTTAGCTTCAGGAAAAAGAGAACATCACAATTGAGCATTTCTTTATCCAGCTTTCTCCATTCCAGCTCTGGTATTTCCCTCGTGAGAGCAGACTCCACTGCCCGACACTCGGTGGCAGCAGCGGTCTCGCTGACAAGGACGGACAGTGGCCGACGTTTGGGGACCGCCTTGTGTACCGTGTATCGCAGATAACGAAACGACGGCGTCTCGGCCGCGGCGTTTCTGCGGCTGTGGCAGGGCGATGCGTCAGCCGTTGTCTGTCCTGTCGTGCTGCCCTGCCGCGGCAGTGCCGTCCCTCATTGTCTTCCTGCCTCCCCCCCCCCTCCCTCCCCCGCCACTCCCTCCACGAGATGAGACGTTCGCCGTCTTGCATAGTAACGCGTCACCGCTAAAGGTCGCGGTTCCATAGCCGTCTGCCGTCGCAGTGGCACAGTTCGTTCCGGCTTCTTCCACCCACTTCATGTACAGGCGGGCAGCTTTAGATGCGCTCGCAATGAGCATGACGAACCTCGGTGTTTTAAAACAGCACTTTGACTATCGTCAGAGGTCTGAACGAAACGGAGATATCCACAGCAAGTCCATGCTGACGTGCATATCCACACGTATATCTGTGGATATCCACAGTAATAATTACTTTGTGCTTAAAAATTAAAGGATACTGTCAATATTTATTTATGGCCATTATTATTATTATTATCACTACTATATTCTTTTCTTCTCGGAGGGGCCAACTAACATTCAATTCCATATTCGTTACTCTTTTCTTTTCTTCCAGTTATCATATGTTAACTATGTTTTTCTTCCAGTCTTCTAATCTCGTCCGACCAGTTTTGTTTCATTCTGCAACTCTGGAATCCCTAAACAGTTGTGTCAGTTGTTTCTTCTGCTTTTTTTTCTAAATCCTTTTCCTAAATCTCAAAAATGACATCGACAGGAGGCGCAAAACGGCTGAGCGGAAATGGTTAGAGGACAAATGTAAAGACGCAGAGGCATATATCACTAGGGTTAAGATAGATGCCGCCTACAGAAAAATTAAAGAGACCTTTGGAGAAAAGAAAACCACCTGTATGTGAATATCAAGAGCTCAGATGGTAAACCAGTACTACGCAAAGTAGGGAAAGCCGAAAGGTGGAAGAAACATATGGAGCGTCTATACAAGGGCGATGTACTTGAGGGCAATATTAAGGAAATGGAAGAGGACGTAGATGAAAATGAGATGGGAAAAATGTACTGCGTGAAGAATTTGGCAGAGCACTGACAAGCCTAAGTAGAAACAAGGCTCTGGGACTAAACATCATTCCGTTAGAACCACTGATAGGCTTGGGCGAGCCAGCCATGACCAAACTCTTCAATCTGATGGGCAAGATGTGTGACACAGGCGAAATACCCTCAGACTTCAGAAAGAATATAATAATTCCAATTCCAAAGAAAGCAGGTGTTGACAGGTGCGAAAATTACCGAACTATCAGTTTAATAAGTCACGGTTGCAAAATACTAACACGAATTCTTTACAAGCGAATGGAAGAACTGGTAGAAGCCGACCTCGGGGAAGATCAATTTGGATTCCGTAGAAATATAGGAACACGCGAAGCAATACTGACCCTACTACTTACCTTACAAGCTATGTTAAGAAAAGGCAAGCCTACGTTTATAGTATTTGTAGACTTTGAGAAAGCTTTTGGCAATCGTCTCTTTGAAATTCTGAATGTGGTAGGGGTAAAATACACAGAGGCTATTTCCAATTTGTACAGAAACTTGTAGGCAGCTATAAGAGTCGCGAGGCACGAAATGGAAGCAATCATTGAGAAGGGAATGAGACAGGGTTGTAGCCTCTCCTTGCTGTTATTCAATCTGTACATTGAAGAAGCAGTAAAGGAAACCAAAGAAAAATTTGGAGTAGGAATTAAAATGAAGGGACAAGAAATAAAAATCTTGAGGATTGCCGATCACATTGTAATTCTGTCAGTAACAGGAAACGACTTGGAAGAACAGTTGAACGAAATGGACAGAGTCTTGAAAGGCGGATATAAGAGTAACATCAACAAAATCAAAGCGAGGATAATGGAATGGAGTCGACATAAATCGGGTGATACTGAGGGAAACAGATTAGGGACTGAGACACCTAAAGTAGTAGATGAGTTTTGCTATTTGTGTAGCAAAATAACATGATGGTCGAAGTAGAATATAAAATGTAGACTGGCGATGGCAGGAAATGCATTTGTGAAGAAAAATTTTTTAACACTGATTATATATTTAAGTGTCAGGAAGACTTTCCTGAAAGTATTTGTATGGGGTGTAGCCGTGTACGGACGATAAACAGTTAAGACAAGAAGAGAATGGAAACTTTTGAAATGTGGTGCAACAAGAGAATGCTGAAGATTAGATGAGCAGATCACGTAACTAATGAGAAGGTCCTGAACAGAATTGGGGAGAAGAGGAATTTGTGACCCAGCTTGAATAGAAGAAGGGATCGTTTGGTAGGACAAATTCTGAGACATCAAGGGATCACCAATTTAGCACTGGAGGGAAGCGTGGAGAGTAAAAATAGTGGAGGGAGACCAAGAGATGAATACAGTAAGCAGATTCAGAAGCATGTTGGTTGCTGAATTTTTTCAGAGATGAAGAGGCTTGCGCAGGATAGAGTAGCTGGAGAACTGTATCAAACCAGTCTCTGGACTGGAGACCACAACAACAACAATTATTATTACTATTTTTTTTCTTCTCGGATGGGCCAACTAAGGACCTCGTGTCAGTTTCAGTTCCTTATTCGTTGCTCTTCTCTTTTCTTCCAGAACTCTTTCATCTCTTCTCTGTGTTTTTATTTCTGACAACCTCAGCTCAGTTTTGTTTCACTCTGCATCTCTGGAATCCTTCCGTATTCAATACTTTTTCGATAAACAGATCTGTCAGTTGTCTCTTCAGCTCTTATATTTTTTTGTAAATGCTTTCTTAATTTTATCTATCCAACTTGTTGACTACTTATCTCACAAAGATTTGAAGATCTGTTTGGTTAATCTACTGTCTTGCATTCAATATAAATGTCGTCTTTTTCTCCTTACTTCTGATGTGTTTCCTTTGTTTCGATAAATTTCATCATCACTTCGTAATTTCCAACCTTCCGTTGTTTTTGTTGGGCGTCATATTTTCCTAATAATTCGTCATTCTACTCTTTCTAATTTATCTAACTTACAGCTCAGTGCTACACATTCGCTTACATACAGACAATGTGGCTTCACTACTGTATTGTGATGCCTGATTTTTGCATTTTCAGACAGGCATTTTTTGTTGTACAAGTCTGTAGTATAGCATATGCCCTTCCCACTTGATAGATCCTTTCCTCTATAATAGCCTTCAATCATTTTCTGGGATTATCTCTGCAAAACATTTATAATTTTTAAACTTCCCACTGTGGCCAGTACCTGTTTTTAGAAATGTCCGTGTGTTTTTCATGTTTGTAAAAATTTGTTTTTTTTTCTGCAGGTATTCTTAAGCCAGTCGTACTGGCAGCTTCTTCTAAAAGAAACTTCTTAGTATTGTTTCGAAAAGTTAGCCTCTCTGGAATTTCTGCATTCGTAGCTTTAATTTCTGTTAAGTCCTTTTTCACTTCCCAGAATCAACTGATTTGCATTTTCCGATTTTATTCGAAATGGTCAAACACTTTTAAATCAGTTTTTCCGAGTTCATTCGAAGCAAGTAACTACAAAACGAAACTCTCCTGTTCGGAGAGAATGAGAAATGAATCGGTGTAGATCTCTTTATTATATCTTCTCATCCTCTTACTCCCAT